>NC_012877.2:32239252-32539252 GCF_000003195.3 Sorghum bicolor | reverse complement strand
CTCAAGCATCTCAGGGCAGTGATTGCCTGAGTGTCCAGTATCTCCAGTGTGTTTGTGCTCGTAGATCCCGGTTCTTCACTTGGTGGAGTCTGGGAGTTGTAAAACTCCTTCATATTATGCTCGATATGTTCCTGCTCATAGAGACAAGGCAGAGATCAAGTACATGGGCCCTGTTGGTGAAAAAACACCAACAGAACCAAAAGTGTGTTTGTTCTTCTCTAACCTTAAGCATAGTGAGCAAGACAAAGTTGATAGGATCATGAGTGTAGCATTTAAAACATTTGTCAGATCAGATGGCTCAACCTAGTGGAAAGATAATCTATCTATATTTATGTTTTGTTTATATCTTCCAAAGATTGAATGTGCAATACTTTAGCTTATATGATTAGGAGTGTGGAATCACGAAGGTAGTACTAAGAATAAAGATTAAAGGACTAAACATGTTGAATTAATTGGGTTGGTTAATTTGGAGTTACAAATCATACATGTTTGTCTCTTTATTCATGTGAATGCCAGAACCAAGGAGAAGTTTATAAAAGTGATAGTCAAGTACCTTAAGGTGTTACCTTACTTGAAGAGTGATGGTATAGTATCACCTTGTGGAAGCTTTCCTTTCTTGGCGGTTGTGCATCGTGTTTGTGGCACCCTCCATGAATCATCTCTTTATAATGAATGAGCTATGTCTTCCTTGTGCAAGTCATTAAATTTCATGTGTCACCTTTATCTCCAATGAGCTTGTAGCACAGGACTTCCCAGGTTAATATTGAAAGTTTTCCTGCAGGGGTTAGTCCGACAAAATATACCAATGCCTACTCAAGCAGTTTTAGTTCAGTAACCAAACTAGACTCCATGTCTAATCAGATTAAGGAAGGCTATTTAACCTAAGCACCATGCTTAATTTAAATGCCAATGGAAGTATGTCGAGTACTTCCAAACCAACACTTACTAGGATAAACAAAGGTAGCATGATGGCATTTATAGAGATCTACTCAAGTGGAGATGAAGTAGTGTGATTAGTGTTTAACAAATTGAGCATGTCTCAAAGGTAAGGACAACCAACATAGCAACATGGCAAAGGATGTTTTTATGTAAAGTACTCCCCCAAGCTTGAATTTTGCGAAATTCAAGTTTGGATGAATTTAATTCAATGTTGTATGATGGTTGGTTGGACATACCTTGTGCTTGTCATTCATCCGATCTTCTTGCTCCAATCCTGGAAAGGTTAGTGGCAAGAATACCCGAAGGAATATTTCTACAATTATCTCAATATGCTCAATACACGAGGCAATGTTGCAAATTCATGTTACGATCTGATAAGTGCTTGTTTAAGGACGCTAAGCTTATCCTTGGGAAACCATCAAATTATGTCGGCGAAGTGGTTTCCCCTCCAACGCTGACCTATATCAAGATCAACTCAACAAGATCTGCAATATTTATTATAGACATATGCATCGACAACCGCCCTTTTAAAGTTTTTATAAATAGAAAAAAAGAGGGGGTTGGAGATCTCAAATGTGGTGATGTTGGAGAGACCAATTGATTGGGGAGATGTTTTATATGAGCAAGGACTTGGTGAGGTATTTATGAAATAACTTCCATGCTCACTGTTGTTTCTATCATTCTCAAACTCCAAGGATGATTCTTCACGAATGCTTAAAATTCCTCTAGGACTGTCTCTCAAGTTTGTTTTATCTATCCATTCAATGGTGATAGCACATGGATTTTTAATGCCCTCTAGCCATTGATGTTGCTCTTCTCGATCCTCCTTCTTATGCATGGGATGTCTAGAGAGATTCATAGGATAATCGGGAGGTTCAAGAGAAAGAGCATAGTAGAAACTATTAAGCTCAAGGATGGGATGGATAGCCGAATCATGGGATTGAAATGTTTGGAAATTGGCTATTGAAACTTCCTTTCCTCGTTTGGGAGATGATTTCTTCTCTATCTCTAGGATATTTTTATGAAGACTAGTGCAAGAAGGATGTCCACAAATGAAGACATACCTTCCTTTACTAATAGATAAAGAAAGAAAGACTCTACCAAAGGTTATATGATTAAGACCAATGTGAAAATATCGAGAAAAAACATGGTCTTGTAAGGCTAGGTACAAACCAGAATTTATAGAAAGATTAACAAATTCCCTAGGTGTAGCTAAAAGTGCATTATCTTCTTGATTAAAAGATAGGACCTCGGCTATAGAAAAGGGTTGGTTTTGAACTATTGCAATCAACTCCGGACACAAATCATAATTAGGGGCAGGACTTGTTGACTCCCATGGTCTATGGCTGGTCTCCGAAGGTGCAAAGAATTCAATAATAGGTATGGAATTTAAGTTATCCATAAAGATAAAAATAAAAAGAAAAAAGAATAAAAGTATAAAAGTATAATACAAGATAATAGCAAGACTTAAAGTTATCTCAGCAAACCGTCTTTCTCCCTGGCAACGGCGCCAGAAATGCTTGTTGATATTTGGTAACGCAATAAGGAAATGATCCGCAAGCGCACGGATATCGGTGAGCATTTCACTCGGGAGGTTTTCTAGAGTATCGTTTTTATATTTTTACCACTAGGAGAAAGGGTGCATCTGACTAACCAAATCTATTGCTACTATCCCTTTAGGCTACAAAGAATGTTTCTCGATGTGAGTGATGTATAGAGAAGACTGCAACCGTAGTCTCGTTCTAACTTTGGTAAGGATGATCTACTGTTCTATTGGGGAAGCTTACGGAATCTAGACACCACAAAGGATGTTCGACCCGCACCTATAAATCCTACCCGTCCTGCTAACAAGATTTGGGATACAAAGGTAACTCGGAAATGTCACGTTCCTCGCTACTACCACGGTCCAGCTAGTCAGGGGATATCTATGAGTACCCTAGCCTAAACACCACGTTTACGCTAGCAATGATTACTCTAATACTCAACCGGAAGAGGATTAAAGTAAACTCATAAACCAAAGAACAATAAAACAAGAACTTACTAGAATTAGAAGTCGAATTACTGAAGAATCTTAGGAGCAAGCCTCAGGTTAGAAGTCTTGATCCCGTAGGTACAACTCGGAGTAGACACTGACAGGCCGGCCTTCCTCCGATCTACACCTCCACTCTATCTCTCCCAATCTAGTAGAAACTAGAAGATCTATTTCTACTCACATTGGATGCTAAGCCTAAAAAGAAATATTATTTAGAGAAGAGGTTTTCCTTCGAGGGCACCCCACAACTCTATGATAACTTCTTGTCTTCTCCAGGGGCCAGGGGGTCTCCTTATATAGTCCTCCTCCTCTATGCGTTTCTGGGTCGGTAGGCGATGTGGTACTACATTATCCTTGATCCTTTAGGTCGGTGGAACATCGTGTGCGAAGAGAGTCCCAAACGGAGTCCAGAGGTGCGCAGGCGCCCAGGTCCTCAGGGCGGGCGCCCTGGGCCTGGCCCCTTTCGGCCTCTGCTTTCTTTCCGTGGCTTCTGGAGTCTTCTAGATGGTAGAAAATTGTGCGGTGCATTGATATCTCTATGTAATCCCGACATGTGGGCCTTTCTTCCTTATTTCCCGATAACCCCCTGTAGAAATAGACAAACACCAAAACTCGTGGAATTCTGTCAGATAAAACCCTAAGTCTGGGTGTTGGTTGCATTTGGATACTTTTCTTTATTTATTTGATGATTATATTTGGTACTTAAGGACCGTCAACACCCTGCAGAAATAGACAAACACCAAAACTCGTGGAATTCTGCCAGATAAAACCCTAAGTCTGGATGTTGATTTCATTTGGATCCATTTCTTTGTTTATTTGATAATTAAATTTGATACTTAAGGACCGTCAACACCTCCATCTCTGGGTCCTCATCCATCTCATCCTCAGAATCCAACTCAGCTGCTCCAGGTAGGTGGTGAGGGTGGAGCTGGTTATCTAGCTGGTGGATCCCCTCATGCAGGTTCTCATTATACTCCTCAGAATTAGCTAGCTGCTGCTCCAGCTCTAGCTGTCGGGCCCTTAGGGTGTCCTCCTCGTGCCAGGCTTCATTCCTCTGACCAAGCACATGAACTAGCATGCGCTCGCAGTTCCTGTGAGTGGTGGTCACCCTGTCCCTCTGCTCTCTCACTGCGAGCAGGTCTCGACTCACCTCACTGTTCTTCTGGACTGCCCGATCCCTCTCCAGAGTCACACGGGCCAACTCTGCCTGCAGCCTCTCAACCTCATTGTCAAACTCACGCTGTAGCTGGCGCTTCTCATCCTGAACTATGAGAAGAGACCCAGACAAGCGTCTCAAACAACCCTCTAGACCCCCATAGGTCTTCATCAAGGCAAACATAGCGCTCATAGCTGCGCTGTCACTGTGTTGATCCTCATCTGCACTCCTCTCTAGAGTATTTA
Source organism: Sorghum bicolor (assembly GCF_000003195.3). Classification (NCBI taxonomy): domain Eukaryota; kingdom Viridiplantae; phylum Streptophyta; class Magnoliopsida; order Poales; family Poaceae; genus Sorghum; species Sorghum bicolor. Next base: position 32,534,880 of record NC_012877.2, on the reverse strand, counting down.
CCTCGGACTGATCCCACACCGAAGTGTAGGGGTCACCACGGGGAAACACCCCAGCGAAGGCATGGGCCAGCTCCTGCAGAAACCTCTCCATGATGTCCCTCAGAACAGCAAAAGCAGCCCTGCTAGCACCCTGGAAAGGCGTGGTACCTCGGGACTCGTACACCCAACCACCCTAGGCGGGGTCACCTCCACTGGTAGGGACCACTGCCTCAATCCCCACCAGGGTCTCGTCACCAAGCTGCTCCTTGTTCCAATAGTAACGAGGTTCCCTTCCTTCCGGATACCCCATCGAACTGAGCACTCTCCAAAGCAGGGTAGGCATCCCAAACTCCTCTAGGAACTTGCTCTTATGACAAGAGCTCCTAGATGCCAACTGATGGTGAGGGGCCCGCCCACCAGTGGACTTGCGAGCGGTGAGCCTAGTGCATGCCATGTGCTAAAAATAGAATACCTTGAGTAAGACTGAGGATTATCTTTTATTATCTTAATTGAAATTGGGACAGATTTAAATAAGGGGAGGAAGTAAGCAATGATATGGAATAAACATGATGCATGCACGGACTTACGATCTCACAAACGTAGAAAAGAAAATTAATACTAATCGGTATATGCGGTGGCACACAACGTTCTCTCATAACGTAACTAGCATTCTAGGCGAGAACGTGGTTAGCGTACCTGCAAAAACTCATTTCAGCCCAACCACAGTATGAACATGCAGAACAAGAATTTAGAGCTATACACCCCACACACATAAACACCACATCCAGGCATTGGTGTGTTACTACCCACATCATTGCCCTAGTGACGGCATCGCCTCTCAGGATGGAATCTCCCAACATGCGGTACTGTTCCCAGGCACACAAACATACGTGCATGACACAACACCTAAAATCACTTCCCTAGATCGGCAGTGTGTCCGATCATGCTCTCACAGCTCCCACTTACCGAGGCGTAGAGGAAAAATTGATTCATACATTACCACTCAAATGAATGGCACTCATACTATTGCACGTTGTATGAGCGACAAAATTAGAAATATGATGCATAACCCCCAAGTCAGTATTTAACTAGCCACCTTAGAGTCCTTAACTAGGCATAAAGGCTATGACCATGGCACACTGTGTAGTTTTCCAAAAACTTATTTTAACACCTTGATTATCATTAATTGCATAGTTAACTTTTATTAACCAGTTTAGGTTTAGTTTAGAACGTACTTATGAAGAGTAACTCGCTAAACCTTTCTCCGATACCAGCTGTAACAGAACCGCCCAAATTATAAGAGATTAAGCCTAATGGTGACCATTTGCACAGTCGAACCATCGAGCTTAAGCCCATATAATCCCGGTAGTCCGTGAAATCTCGAAGGATTTCAAACCACAAATCGTACATATAGCCAAGATCGTAATAAGTTCAGCGGTCACCATTCACAATTACATCCAGTTCGCCACAATCATCACATACATTGGAGTTACTTAAAGTTATTACAAACCAAGTTCTCAAGTAGCGGAAGCTTCATAGTTTGAAAATAACACACACAAATTTAGTCTGATACAGTGCCATAGTTCGATCATTCCCACAAAAGCAAAAGAGGAGGTAGAGTGACCATCGCCCTTGGTCTAGTCATCACCCATTGCTGGGTACAAGCAGTGAATGCAATAACCATAGTACATCTGCCCATCTGCAAAACAACATGGGAATAGAACCCTGAGTACGAGAATGTACTCCGCTTCACTTACCCGTCATAAACCAAAAATAAAGACTCTTCAAGGATCATGAAGGCTGTATAGTGGGGTAGCTGAGACCTTTTGCGTAAAAGCACTACTCAACTAGAAGTACATCCTAACAATACCCCCCTCTTCTTTTAATTAGCTCAGGTTAGGTATTATTACCTATCATCTAGATTTGCACCTATACTATTTCAAACAAGTGTTGTGATATGATGGTACCTCATCATAGTATTTGTTGGGTATTCTTAACATCACTACCAAAAGTAGACAGTTTCTAATTCTGATAACGGTGCCAAAAATGCCAAACCTATCTCTCATACCACTTAAGCCAAGTTGTCATCCCCAGCATGACATGAGAGACGCGGTATTGAAATATGCAATTGCTCATCTAAATAAATAATGAATGGGATTTGCAAGCGCACAGATTAATACCGATGTAGCATTTTAACCGGGAATTATTCCAGGTATCGTTATTTATATTTTTACCACTGGGAAGGGATTAGTAACCATCAATGTTGATTATAGAATAAAATATGAGATTGAGTATCTATCATTGCATGTATAATTGAGAATATTTATCTAACTCTTTCATAGAGGGATAGTTGTCACATAAAGGATATATAAAGTAATGCATAGTGACAAAGATAATTAATCTGATCAGCATAACTTAGCCACATAATAAATATGATAAGCACCTCAATTAGATATTCTAGCAAGTCATTAGCATTGTATTAGAACGAACTACAAGAATATTTCCTAAGTTATTCTCAACTATATAGTCTAGCATCATCATAGTTAGTGCAAGCATACTTAGCAATCATTGCGAGACAGGACTATGCCCATGCATAGTGATATTAGCAAGGTAAATGAGAAACATAGCAATCACTCCCTGTAATAATGTTGCTCTGTGAGCCCAATACATGAGAGGGGGACTATATAAGAATCAATGAAGCTGTCACTATCACGAACTACCCCACGATTTGGCATATTGGGTACAATCGCAGATAAATACGGTATAAGCACCACGCCTACACAATATCTATCATTTAACCATGGATCCGATGGATAAACGCTATACGATCCTAAACATGTATATAATTCCAATCTAACTAAGCCAAGTATATAACTATGATAGACTAAGAACAATATAATTGCGAATATAAACAAGTAGAGCAAAGTCATAATCAATATATTGAAGTAGAACTAAGTCATATTCATAATATTGAAGAACAAAGATGAACAATTGAAGAACAATAGAGAATTACCACGAATCCTCTTGACAGATCCTAAAACCAATCGAAGATTGACTCCTTCTAGTTCTAATCCTTTGTAGCTATGCTAATCTAGATGTCTAATTGATGTGGTGGCTCTAGGCTTGATCAGAGGCTTCTTCTCCCTTGATGAATAATGAATTTGGGTTGAGAGGTCCTCTCCTCCAGGGGCCAGGGGGTCTGGTTTTATAGTCCTTCCAAGTGAATATGGCCTGTCGGATCAAACCGACATTAATTGAACGGTTATCCTTGATCCTTTAGGTCGGTAGAGCGTAATCCCAAAAGAGAGTCCTGATTGGACTCCAGAGGTCGGTGGGCGCCCTGGTCCCTCGGGCGGGTGCCCTGGGCCAGGCCCTGTTCTGCCTCCGCTTCGTTCTCGTGGCTTCTGGAGTCTTCTAGATGTAAGATAATTGCGCGGCATGTTAATATCTCTATGTAATCCCGACATGTGGGCCTTTCTTCTGTATTTCTTGATAACCCCCTCCAGAAATAGACAAACACCAAAACTCATAGAATTCTGTCAAATAAAACCCTTAGTCTGGATGTTGATTTCATTTGGATCCTTTTCTTTATTTATTTGATAATTAAATTTGATACTTAAGAACCGTCAACAGCATTCATAAATCATTTCTCATCATAACCCAAGTGTTCCATAGTCCTTACTACGAGGACGAAGCGCATGTCAAGTGCTCGTATACAGGAGCGATGGCGATTCAAATCGATTTCTAACCAGCTGGCAAGTTTATTCCCCACACAAACCACACTCACTGGTCAAGTGAGCTACAGATCACCGTATTACACTATCCAAGATCAAATTGCGGGTTCGGCAGGCACCGCCAGTACCCGAGGACCGTTCCGGCGACCGAGGTATCCAAGGTATACTAAGGTTGTGCGTCGCGCCCTCGTCGTTGTCCTCAACCATCACTAATACAGCGCATGGCGGCTCGGCTCCTGGCCTAGATAGTGTTCAGGCTTCGTGGTCCGAACGACTTATCATTCCAGCTAAGTGTGGGGTATGCGTTCAACATGACAAGAGGGCCGTCAACGATCCGTCCTTAATCGACACAGGCAGGGGCACTACGGTCAACTCCACCATAAGACCCTGCCCGGTCTCAAGTTCATTCCCACACTTGGTCACTTTTCCTCGTATCATTGACAGCTAATTCAACAGGTGTCCACCTATATCTCGCAGGTGACAGGAAATCACCCGACTTCTACCGTGCTAAGCAAGCTAAGCATAGACTCCGAGCCTATCTACATAGGACAAGGTAGATAAACAGGTGGTGATATCAAGGAGTAAGTATGCATCAGCGGTATCAAACAATTCCTATCACTTAAATGCAGCATAGTAGAACAATCATAATATATCAATTAAGTTAGCGAGAATAGGGAGACTCACAATGCTCCGGGGCTTGCCTTTCTCAAACGTGCTAGGCTTGTGGTCTGGACACTCCTGCTGCTCTCCTTGCGGCTCGAGTCCTCCCGGAAGTTCCTCCTCCTAGGTTTCCTCCTGCTCCTCGGGTCCCACCTCGTTCTCCTGCGAGCCTGTATGATGCACGTGTGCTCATGAGTGGAGTGCGAGATGTCCGGGATGCAATGCTTATGCAAGCGGGTACCAGATGATCATGACATGGTGCAGAGATGATATAGGTAATTACTTCTACAAGGTAGTCAACATCATCCAAGGACATATATACTCAAATTAAGTATCTTTTGCATTCTCTTCTACAAGTTGTTTTCATGGTTAACCAGCAAGCTGACATGATGCTTCAAAGGTACACCAAACATCCCTTATTTCTTTTAACTATGCACAACAATTCATAATTTATTTTTAGTTATTATTGGACCTACAACATTAGCATGTACTTCTGATTATCAATAAATTCAACAAAAATTACAGTGGATTACTGGTCAAGCATAAAGTCTACCATAAATTTTTCATAATATTTGGACACTTAGTTTGGCCTACAAAAATTACAAGATTACTCAATATAATTAAGTATAAATACCCTACTGTTGACCAAGTGTCAAACAACAGATTTCATATTTTTATAAATTACTTACTAACATAAGAAACACCCATAAAAATTTCCAAGTTAATTGCATGATCTAATTATTTATCAAAATCATAAACCACTGCCATGCAAGCAATTAAATCATCATAAATTAATTTATACAGCAAATATTATGTGACATATTTTTCCCAGAAACTAAACATCCATGCACAACTAACAAAACAAGTTTTTTGAGTCATAGTCTAATTACTATGCATTTTCTAAATATCAGCAAAAACATGGATTAAACATATTTGTACAGATAAGTTGTTCAAATATAACATGCAGTTACACCAAATGGTAGATCTAGAATTATAGAGCATACCAAATTTTGTTTCATCATTTTTGGAGCTATGGATCTCAAGATATAGATTTAATACCATTTAAATCATTTTCTGGAAAATCTTTTCAAACGAAAATTGACTTAAAACGCTAAGTGCACCCGGATTCGAACCCGCAGAGGCGCTGACAGGCGGGACCCATGAGTCAGCTGACCCCACTTGTCAGCCACCCCACGTTTCCGCGGCCGAAGACCGGTCGGAATCTCACCGCCGGTAAGGTTTCCGGCGACACCGAGAGCACCTATGGCTTCACGGGAGTGAAACGAGTCTAGCCGTGCCCTTTTTGCCATTGGACGAGTACCGGAACTACCTCGCCGTTGAGAATGGCAGACGCAGCGGCGCTGCTCGCCGTGGTCCGGCCATCTCGCGGCGATAGAGCGTGCGCTAGCGATAGGGAAAGATGCACAAAGCCAAGGCGAAGCTAACGCACCTACGAACGCAAGCAATGACGGAGAGGAGAAGGAGAAACGCATGAGTCGAGAGGTCGTCGGAGCTCCGACTCACTCCGGTGAGCTCTACTGGGCACGCGGGGCCTACCGAGCACGGTCGAGCGCGAGCACGGGGTGCGGAATGGCGAGACGGACTCGCTAGTGCTTGCGGATGGGAGGGAGGAGGTCGGAGCTGGCAGGGAGAGAAGCTCCGAGCGTCGGCGGCAATGGCGCGTGGCGGTGCGGCTGCTACTGCAGGCGGGCGAGAGAGAGGGCGAGAGCGCGAGCAGAGGGGCGCGTCTGGCAGCGGGGACTGAGGCGGACGCGGCCGGGCGCACCTGGTGGCCGACCAGGGCGCGTCCAAGCCATCGCATGCGCGCCACGCGGCGGCCGAGCTCTGCCGGCTCGCCACGGCGGCACGGCGAGGCCGTTTGCGCGCGTGGACGCGGCGCGGGCGCGAGCGCGAGGAAGGGGGAAGCACGGGCGCGAGGAGGCCGGGCCGGCTTCGCTGGCTGGGCCGGTTGGTTGGCGCCGGCCCACCAGTGAACAGCCCCCCTTTCTTTTTTTTAAATTTATTTTTCCCAAAAAGCTTAAATGAAATTTTTGAAGCTTTTGCAAACTTTTTCAGGGGTTGAAGTAAAAAGAAGAAATATTCCCCACAAAGTCCTCTACAACTTTTCTTTAAGATGGAAATTCAAATTCCAAATAGAATTTGAATCACAAATCAAAACTACTTCTAGGTTTTCAAATAAATTCATTTTAGGGATTTTTGTATAAAATCCATTTCTCAATTTCTATAGCTCCAAAAATTTCACAAAATTACTCTTAATTCTTGTAAAACATATTTCAACCTATTTTGGGCATCACAAGGATTTTTGGAACAAGCATACTATTTTTATCATATTTAATTCACATAAATTAAGCACATAAAATCATACTTGAATTAATGCCATGCTCATGTGATGCTATGCTTAATGAGAATGCTTAGGAAAGGGTTTATGAGACTAAGTGCATGCTTAACACCTAGGGTGTTACAGGATCGGTTGCTCATATTTGCAATACAATGCAGGGAATGATAAGAAGTAGAAGCGTTGAAAAGGGAGAAGTTGATTTCCACATGGGTAATAATGCAAGAGTTGCTGCATTGAACGTCGAGATGATGCAACTTCATTTACCATTGGGATTTATTTTAGAATTGAATAATTGTTATTTTGTTCCTAGTTTAAGTCGAAACATTGTGTCTCCTTCATGTTTGATGAAGGATGGTTATTCATTTGTGAGCAAAGACAATTGTTGTGTGATCTCTAAGAATGACATATTTGTGGCTTATGCATCCATTGTGAATGGGTTATTTATTTTAAATCTTGATGATGCACCTATCTGTAATGTTAGTGCTAAAAGGCCTCGGCTTAATGAGTTAAGTCCTACTTATTTGTGGCATTGTCGTTTGGGTCATATAAGTGAGAATCGCATGAAGAGGCTCCATGATGATGGGCTTTTAACTTCGTTTGATTTTGAATCATATGAGACATGTGAGTCTTGCTTACTAGGAAAGGTGACCAAGGCACCTTTCACAGGTTTTCCTAAGAGAGCGTCTGACTTGTTGGAACTTATACATACTGATGTATGTGGACCAATGAGCACGACAGCTAGAGGCGGATTCCAATACTTCATAACTTTTACTGATGATTTTAGTAGATATGGATATGTCTACTTAACGAAACATAAGTCTGAAACATTTGAAAAGTTCAAAGAATTTCAGAATGAAGTAGAGAATCAATGTGGCAAGAAAATTAAGGTTTTGCGATCTAATCGTGGAGGCGAATATTTGAGTCACGAATTTAGCAATCATCTAAAGAGTTTTGGAATTGTTCCACAACTTATGCCACCAGGAATGCCTCAGAGGAACGGCGTATATGAGGGACGTAATCGAACTTTGTTGGACATGGTTCGGTCTATGATGACCCAGTCGGACCTACCTTTATCATTTTGGGGATACGCTCTAGAAACAGCCGCTTTCACTTTAAACAAGGTACTATCTAAGTCTGTAGTTAAGACAGCATATGAGATGTGGACTAGTAAGTGTCCTATTTTGTCTTTTATAAAAATTTGGGGTTGTGAAGTTTATGTCAAATGACTTATATTAGATAAACAAACACCCAAATCAAACAAGTGCTTTTTCGTGGGATACCCAAAGGAAACTTTAGGGTATTATGTCAATAACCGGACAGAGGACAAAGTGTTTGTTACTCGAAACGATGTTTTCTTAGAGAAAGAGTTTCTCAAAAGGAAGAAAAATGGACAGAAGGTTTAGCTTGAAGTTCAAGACGAACCAATTGGCAATGACTCTACGAGCAATGCTAACGTAGCAAAACAAGTTGAGACGTCCGTGGTAGTAGAAACACCACCACAACCACGAAGATCAGCAAGACTTCTGTTGGCATTTCTTAGCATCACTACTAAAGATAGACTATAAATCCATCATTAGCAATGGCACTAGAAATTTCGGATGTTGGTATACCATAACTATCATTACGTCAGAGAGATAACCCAAGGCCTTTAACGGCGCCGGCCTTAGCAGTGCAGTCTGGTAACAATAATTAGGAATGCCGGATTGGCCATCCTAACCATCCTTACTTACGATATGCAAAGTTGTAGCACGGCGCCAGATAAATGCACAGAGTTTACAATCTTAAGTAACGGTACTTAGGTACGCCAATCAATAGTTCATGAATATAAAGAATAAAACTGCAAGCGAACAAAACTATCATTGTAGTATTTCAACTTGTGAGTATTCAAGGGTTATCGTATTTAATCCCGTAGGAGGGCGTAACAAATGCATCTAGCTTGGTTTGTAGCATGATCACTTATTGAGATGCATAGGTAGACATAGTCTAATCAGGGGTCACGGTAGGCTCTTAAAATATGGATAGTGGACACACTCATCGGGGCAACCTCAAGGAATAAAGAGAAAATAAGGAAATAAAAGAAATAAAGAACAACTACTTGAGCCGGCATTGATCTTATATAACTATGCAAAGAACTATTAGTTGAACATCTAATCAATATAACTAGAGTTAGAACTAAGTCTGAAGCTCTAGGGAGATCCCCGCAGCTGGACATCCAGCCGATAGGGACTTACAGAACTCCTACCGGAATACCTATACCAGGGATGATAGGGCTGTCACTACCCTGCCACCTACCCCTGTACCTGAAAGATACCCGCGCATCCGCTGATCTCCGCATACCCGAGCACCTCGCCCGTGTAATTGGAAATGCCTCCTAGCCTCCCGGGACACCAACCCTTCGGATTGACAGGCTCGGCTAAGAGTGGCCATCACAGCCCAACGAACCATTACCCCAATCTTAATCCTTTGTCTATTCATACTAATTCGATGAACGATGAAGAACAAGGATGAACACATCAAGAACATAGCACAAGAACTAAGAACTAGTTCATATACTATGAACAAGATATGAACACAACTATACTCTAATTCAATTGCATAATCATATAAATAAGATAAGAACTTGCTCATGGAGGAGAACTGAATTGTATTCATACCAAGAAGCTTTAAGATCCTCTAAGGAGACAAGCTCTCCTTGCTAGCTTTGCCTTGCTCTACTACTAAATCTAAACTAAAGAACAAGTGTAGAAATGTGAGGTGTATTGCTCCAAATGATGGTGTGTGTGTGTTGAATGGTGTGGAGCCATCTATTTATAGCCCAACAAGGACGGTTCATGGCGATCTAAATTTGGTAGGAGGTGAAACCGTCCTATGCATGCCGCCATGCAACTGTCTGAAAAAGGTGGGACCGAGTTGCCGCCACGGGGGGTGTGCCCGCACCAGGGTGCGGCCGCACCACTAGTGGGCCTCCCTGGCCACCGCCTTCGTGTGATCGGTTTGTCTCTAGGCCCTGATCCTTCCCGTGGTTATGTATGGATCCAGTTCGGTGTTTTAGGGTGCTTTTCCATTTATCTTTGATTTGCGCCTTTTCTGAATACGCTTTCTTGAAGTGCGCCTTCTCGTGTCTTTTGCGCCTTTCCACGTGTCATACTTGAAATTGATATTTGTAACAAAACTTGTGGAAAGGTTAGTTCAAAGCCCTACCATCTATTTATTTTATTTATTAAAATGATGTTTATAATTATAAGATAAGGGGTACCAACAACTCCCCCACACTTGGTCCTTTGCTCGTCCTCGAGTGAAGGCACTAAAGACCAAATGGGTTCATCTTCCTTGTCAAAAGAATCTACATACAGGTTATTCCCAGCTTCACCTGGATTTATGAACTTCAAAGTGTCTACCAAGATATCTTGGGTAATTAAAACATGGAACAGCCTGGATTCAAATCCTCTTACATAGTCCCTGCACAGAAACTTGGGGTTTTGCAAGATTTTGAAAATTAAAGATAGCATATGTTTCTTGAATGATGCTCTCAAGTCCCTCCTAATCTGTGAGTGGTTTCTTACCAAGGCATAAAGAGTTGATGCCTTCTTTTTGATCGTCCTACTTCTAAAAGGCTTATCTGGAGTTTTGGGTAGGTATGATGGTGGAACTTACTTACCCTGCGTATGTTGTCGAGTCAAACCCAGGACCATATCGGAGGGAGTGCGCCATACCCTTAGATCAGAATGTGCAAGTGTGTGGAATTTTTGGTGGAATCCTATCACTACTTTTATTGCAACATTCCTTGCATCAAGACTCTCTTTTGAAATGAGATGAAAAACTTGAGAGGATATGTTTCAAATATTGTTATAGGGACCCCGTTTTGCCCCTTTGGCTTTTTCTCATAATAATTTATATATATATAGCCCATTCCTATGATTCTGATGAAAACGAAAGAGAGCTTTATGATAACAAATGCAAGGAATGTATATGAATGCACAATTCTCAAGGTGAGATATTGGCATTTTTATTTGGTGGATATATGTGCGCAACCCTCAGTGTAAGAGTTGGCGAAATTTTGGGTGGATGGAGAAAGCATGTTGTGCGCAACTTCTCAATGTGAGAGTCGGCTTTTATATGGTGGATGCAAGTGAATTCTGATCTTAGAGGCATGAAACATCTCTAGACAGCGGTCAAAAAATTTGACCAAACTCAACACAAAGCAAGCAGCATATGTAGAAGGTTTAATCATGAACAAATATTTGGCCATGGTAGGAATAAAGCTTGATCATTCAAGAAACTTGCTATTGAATTTTGCTTTTTATAAAAGAAAACCCAAGTACTTTGCAAGAACCAGCAAGCATCATGTCATCCTACTATATCACATATGTTAATTACTTAGATAAAATGGGGTCCCTATAACAAGTGTTCATAAATCTCTAGGGATATTAGCTAAGAATAAAAAGTATGCAAAAATATATTTGAACATAGGAGACATGTTCGATGGAGTATGAAGGTAACATCATTTTAAACATTTCATTTGAAAATCTTTTTGGGGAAGAGGGTTTGCACAAACCGAGATTTTTGATTGAATAGTCCTTCCCCCACACTTGTTTTCAATCCTGTCATGGTTAGTCACAATATATAGAAAACAAGTGCACAAGATAAACAAACTTTTTTTATTGATAACTTTGAATAGGCACATTACATTGGAAGAGAAAAAATATTTGAAACATAAATATTGTGAAAAGGAAAAATGTGCCTAAACAAAGATTCGTGCAGGAGGTGTGGTCTAAAGATCTTCAACAAGGCGACCAACACCAAAGGCTTCAGCGACCTTTCTAAGTATAGTATTAAACTTGAAGCGAAACCTATTAACATCATCACTGAGGTTCCTAATCTAAGTGTTCTTTTCCTCTAGGTCGTCTTCTAAAACCCGTAACTCAGCACGTAGGCTAGCCTGCTTAGCTAAAAGCTTGGCTATGATATTGGGATCATCTTCTCCATCGCTGCTCTCATACTGTCCTGCACGACACTTGATTGACGGCTGTGGCAAGTGCCTCCTGATCCTAGGGAGACTACTGGACGATTCCATCTTCTTGGCCTTACCACCCATCTTGCTACCAGCATGATTGCCTTGCCTATCACCACTAGGGGCTTTTCTCTTAAGCCCTATGTTGCTAGTGGACGAACGGGCAGTAGCGGGTATGTTGGCGGCGCTATTGGTGGGCGCTTTGTGGTTTGCTGGTAACAACGCTAATGGCTTTCTCTTCTCAACATGGACCTCCTTGCTAGAACTCTCTTGGTAAGGTGCTATGTTAGATTGGCTATGGTCTTAGGAGCATTGATCAGCGAGAGGGCATAGCTAGACATGGTCACTACTGAAGAATGGGAGAGCTTAGCAATCTTCACAAGAGGGAGATGAGAAATGGTTGGTGTGAGAAGAGAAGAGGCCTATGGAGGATTTTATAGGTGCTAACGCAGTCTTTGATTTGGAAACAACTTGATTGTAACCATGACATGATGCTAATCAGTGCAGAAGAGGAAGGAAAAAAGATTGGGGCCGATTGGCGGACCTGGGGCTGCGCCCGCACCATGGTGTGCCGCACCACTGGGTCCACCAGTCGGTCTCAATCTTTCGGGTATTTGTTTCCCTCTTTGAGTATTTCGTGATCCTGGTTACGATCAATCGTGATGCGCAGTGGAATCAGAATGATAGTGTGTGGGATATAGTTTTGAATTTTGAAAACTTTCTAAAATCTATCACACTATCATGCATTTATGAGTGATTGATACCCATGATCACAAAGATTCAAAAATGAAGAAAAGATCATAGGGGCAATATGGACTACACATAAATACAACAAATGCACCATTTATTCAAAACATAAATAGAAAGAATTTATTCAAAATAAATAAATAAGTAAAAATAAAATATATATTTATATCTTTTTTATAAGTAAAAACTTACCTAGGGATAACTTACCGATTTACCTTCGGCAAGGGCTCATCTTTATAGTCCGTTGAGCGGGACTCTTCTCCCATTACTTCTTGCTTGATGATGGCACATCCGTCTTGGGAGGAGTAGACGGTTGCACCTACTTGGGCCTCCACTTTAGCAGTATCACCTTTGGAGGTGTGGAAGTTTATTCAACCTTCTGCTTTGGTTTCCACACCTGCTTCGGTTGTGAAGGCTTGGGGACTTTGTCCCTCTTTTCATACTTTTTAGGAGCTATTTTCTTTTTCTGCTCCTTATTATTTTTCTTAGGAGCCGCCTTTTCTTTTGGCTCTGGCTTTTTCTTAGATATTTTTGTATTTTTAATAAGTTGAGGCTAGATCTCAACCTGCCTGATGCCGTGGGGGTTTGGCCCATAGAGGATGCGTATCATGTTGCACTCTTGTTGACGACGTGGCTTGTACTTGAACTTCTCTTCTTGGCCATTAATGTTGAAGCGGATTTCTCCAGCCCCAACATCAATCTGTGCTCCAGCCGTACTCAAGAATGGTCTTCCCAGGATTAGTGGTGTTTCTTTAGTGAGCTCCATGTTGAGCACCACAAAATCCACTGGAACATAGTATCCTCTGATCTTGATAGGGATGTCTTGAGCAATCCCTGCCGGGTACCGGACTAACGAGTCTGCCAACTGGAGTGTCATGGTGGTTGGCTCCAAGTTGGTGAAGTTCAGCCTGTCAAAGACTGATTTTGGCATGACGCTCACACTCGCCCCCAAATCACATAGGGCGTGGTCGAATTGCTGGGCCCCAATTGAGCAAGAGATTGTGGGGCACCCAGGATCCTACTTTTTCTCGGGTAGCTCATTGAGTATAGCTGCGCTACATTCTTCTGTCAGCTTGACAACTTCAGTGGACGGCAATGGTCGCTTCTTGTTGATGATGTCCTTGATGAACTTAGAGTAGGACGGAATGTGCAAGACATCCATCAACGGTACACTGACGTGCGTCTTTTCGACCATTTCCATGAAGTGGAGGAACTGTTCATTTCCGTCCTTCTTCTTCCTCCTTTCTCTTGTGGGAAAGGGTAGCATCGTGGTGTCCCCATAGTTGTTTGGGGTTGACTCGTCTTCCATGGATTCTTCTGATGGTTGAGCCGGTCCTTCTGCCTATGTTTCCTCCTGTTGTCGTGGCGCCCTTCCTGTCTTATGGTTAGGATAAGGGGGATCACGAGTGGTCTTACCCCCTCTCGTGGTCACCGCATTTACATTTTCCACAGAATCAGGAGAAACAACAACTTTAGGGGCAGAAGCAAGCTGAGCTACTTTTAACTTGATCTTCTTATTAAAAGCTAGCTGATCTCTAAAAGAAAGGGTCAGGCAATCAAGCTTTGTATTTATGTTGACAAACATTTGATCGTTTTCAAAAATCTTTTTAACAAGATTTTCATTGATTTTGGCCTGACCTAGCACAAGATCTTTCAGCGAAGGCTGGGAGGAATTAAAACTAGAGTAATTACCTTGGGGGCGGTTCTGATTGTTCCACCCATTACCTTGTTGTTGTTGGCGGAACCCGTTGTTGATGAATGATGCGTCCTCCTGGGTTCCAGGGAAATTGATTCCCATGTAGCCAACATTCCCACATTCCTCACACGTCATGCGTGAGTCGATGGCTTGGACAGTGCTGGTGGCCTGTCCGTCCAATCTCTTCATTAGTAGGTCTATTTTTGTGGCAAGCAGATCTGTCTCCTTCATGGTATGCATGCCTTTTTGTGTTTTGCGTCCCTCTCCCCAACTCTAGTTGGCTACCATCTTCTCAATTAATGTCGTAGCATTCTCGATGGTAAGGAAGAGGAATGCGCCTCCAGCAGCGGCATCGACGTACCCCTTAGACATGGGCGTGAGCCCCTCGTAGAAATTCTGAAGCATGAGCCAATCTTCCATCCCGTGGTGGGGGCAGGCCCGGATGTACTCCTAGAGCCTTTCCCAAGCCTTAGGAATGGATTCGAGTGAAGTCTACTGGAAGTTTGATATCCTTCACCTCAGAGCATTTGTTTTGCTCATGGGGAAAAATTTCGCGAGGAACGCCGCGGAACATTTGTCTCACGTGTTGACAGCTTCCTTGCTCTGGTAGAACCATTGCTTCGCCTTCCCTGAGAGGGAGAAGGGAAACAAGCGGAGCTTGACGCTTTTAGGTGCGACATCCTTGATGATGATGGTTTCGCATAGCTCAAGGAAGTTCTGTAGATGCGCATTTGCGTCCTCACTTGGCAAACCACAGAACTGGTTTGCCTGCACCATCATGAGTAGGCCAGTGGGAAGCTCAAAGTTTCTATTCCCAATGTTGACTGTGGGCCCAACGGGCACGTTGGCAACAGGAGGGTGGAATAGTCGCGGAGTGACCTGGCCATGGTGGTTGAAATGGATGGTGCGGGGGTGATGGTTCGACTGTCGGTGGCGTGGCAGAGGAAGAAACGACACGAGTCCTTTTCTTCCTTAGGAGTGCCTCTGGATTGCTGTTGAAGTTTGCCGGCAAGTTGAAACCGCTCATACACTATCCTGTTTTCATTCCAATAAAAAGAGGAGGAAAACAACAAAGATTATCCTGCTTAAACTATGGCTGCCAATGCTTATTTTGTAGTCAATACTAAATGCCAAAGCTAGATGTTTGCACTGTTCTTTGCCCTCCCCAGCAACAGCGCGAGAAATGCTTGTTGGCATTTCTTAGCGTCACTACTAAAGATAGACTATAAATCCATTATTAGCAATGGCACCAGAAATGTCGGATGTTGGTATACCATAACTATCGTTACGTCATAGAGAAAACCCAAGGCCTTTAACGACGCAGGCCTTAGTAGTGCAGTCTGGTAACAATAATTAGGAATGTCGGATTGGCCATCCTAACCATCCTTACTTACGATATGCAAAGCTGTAGCACGGCGCCAGATAAATGCACAGAGTTTACAATCTTAAGTAACGGTACTTAGGTACGCCAATCAATAGTTCATGTTTATAATTATAAGATAAGGGATACCAACAACTTCACGAATTGTGTGGGGAATTATTATTGTTAGACGATGACAAACCTATAAATTATGCAGAAACAATGATGGACCCAGATTCCGAGAAATAGCAAAGTGCCATGAGATCTAAGATAGATTCCATGGGAGATAATCAAGTTTGGAACTTGGTTGATCTGCCTTGTTGACGGTCGATAACGTCAACTTTTATTAGAACTTTAGACCTGAGAGAAAACATGAAAACACATTAGTCTGGGTTTAAACTGACAATTTCCACGAGTTTTCCATATTTTGTATTTTCCAGGGTTTATTTCACAAAGAGCTGAAAAGAGGGATTCAAGTGAAAAATAAACATGAAACTTATCCGCGACGCAACAACACTACCAACGGGGTCAGGAAGACTCCAGAAGACACCCGAAGCAACGAGACCGACAGAGGCCACCAAGTGGGGCCGGCCGGCCCCACCCTGGCGCCGCCTGACCCCCTGTGGTTAGGGTTTGGCCCCCTCTTCTAGAAGCTTCCTCCACCGCCTCTCTTGATGCATCTCGGCCCTTGGTTAAGTCGATTTGATCATACGACAGACGTGCACTCCACTAGGCTATAAATAGAGGGGCAGACCCCCCTCCCAAGAGCACCCTAGATTCAATTCATTCCTCTTGCTTCATTTGTCAAGAATAGTCAGAAGTTAGGGTTTCCAGAGATTAGAAGTAGAGCTCTAGTTCTTTAAGTTCTTAGTATAGGCGTCTAGCGAGGTTCAAATAGAGATCCGACGCTCTACTCAGGATTCCAGATCTGTCTTTTAGAAATTGGAAATATTATCTTGTATTTCATTATAACTTTGCTCTACTTTAATATATTGCTATTTATTCAGTTATTAGTTTATTCTAGTTGCATATTTAATATAGATGTGGTTTATGATGATTATCGTTATATGATCGTAAAGCGCCTGATTCAATACTCGAGTAAGTTAGGTGGTGCACATTATGTAGATGTGGTGTCTAGATATATTGTATACCTACGGAGGTACCCTAATATGCTGGGTCGTGTGGTAGTCCGCATAGGAGACAGCTGCGTTGGTTCCTCTGTAGTCCACCCCCCGTACGTAGGACTAGCCGAGTGCGGTCACGAAGGAGGTGACCTTTGTGTCTTAAAATCCTCATTAGTTGATGCTCCTTATGATGTTTTCTGAGTTTATCATACTATAAATGAAAATGTGTAGCATAGCGTAGGCTGTAGACTTTATATTAGTAATTACATAGGTTTCTTTTACTTTAACTGAATCTCAAGATTGCCTTGCTACGTTAGTGAGTCTTTATTCTCTATCTCTGGAATACCATTTACTTCGTTACTCAATTATTATTTAACATTTATCAATATTGTTGACTAGTTATCGCTAAAGCATTAGTACTATTGGTTGAGATAGATTTACAAAATTATAATTTCTTTAGTCCTTATAAGATTACTAAGCCTAATGAATAGAATGCTGCTTTATCTTTTTGGCATAAAATAAATCAAAGATACTCATAATACTTCTTGGGTGAAATGCTACAACGGAAGAATTATCTGTGTGCTTGTGGATATATTCTATTTAGAGTCATTGCGTGTAGATTATTTTTATCTTTAGTTTTTGGCATCGTGTTAGGGATGACAACTTAATAATATGAAGTGATGTTAAAAATACCAACACGCCTAATGGGGTTAGACCCATAGAGTGCATATGGATCTATAAAAAGAAAAGGGATATGGATGGAAATGTTCACGTCTATAAAGCTTGACTTGTGGCAAAGGGTTTTAGGCAAGTTCAAGGAATTGACTACGAGACTTTCTCACTAGTAGCGATGCTTAAATCTATCTGGATCATTCTAGCAATTGTTGCATATTTTGATTATGAGATATGGTAGATGGATGTTAAAACAACCTTTCAAAATGGAAATTTGGAAGAGGACGTGTATATGATACAGCCCGAAGGTTTTGTTGATCCTAATAATGCTGAAAAAATATGCAACCTTATATATACAGCCCGAAGGTTTTGTCTCTCTTTCTCCAACTACCGAACGATGAATAGTTTCTTTTATCTGAACTTATATATATAACTTGTGCTCATACGAGTTAGAATAACTTGCGTCTATAGAGTAGGAGTCCTAATATAAATAGATTCCTCACATCCTAAGTATTCTAAATAGAACTCTTATTAGACAAATAGAAAAAATAAGAATTACTTTCTTTATTTTGCTCTGCTTTCTTTATTTAGTTAGATGTCAATTGGAGGCAAAAGAAAAATCAAAGTCCTAATCTATAGTTCCTTCTTCTTTTCTAATAATAAAAAAGCAAATTTTGGTCGTTTTGAATTTTGGTTGAGTCTAACCATTCGCTGATTCAACACATAACTTTGATTTTTTTCCCTGACCCAATTGGATCAAGAGTCCTCATGCCATACATAGAAAATGAGCTAAAAATAATAGAAAACTAGATGCAGAGAAACATCGTTTAATTAATCTTTAGACCAGCGAACATACAAAGATATGCTAAACTGATATTTTCACAATTATATATTAGAAAAAGATAAAGTTCGTACCGAGCATTTGAGTGAGCTTTTTTTAGACGAAACAGACATTGGACCGGATTTACATGGAAAAACAGGACAGACCCCGCTTGGGGGTCTTCCATCCGGACGGGACGATTGATTCATGCGCACAACCTGTCTTATAAACCTGATTCCGATCCGCCAGCTACGGAAAGCCACCGAGACGGCTACGAACATACTCGTGCGTGCGGCTTCCCCTTTCTCCGCCCGCTCTCTTGGATCTACGACAGCCGCGGACCCGTAAGGAACTTTGGAAGCGAGGGTAATGAGGCAAGGGCCGGCGAGCGAACGGACAAAATTTAGAGACAAATTGAAATTTTGGCTCTTTAGATAGAGCCTTGTTTAGTTCCAAAATTTTTAGCAAAATAGCCACTGCAGTATTTTTGTTTGTATTTGATAAATATTATTCAAGCATAGACTAACTAGACTTAAAAGATTCATCTCGCATATTATAGGTAAACTATATAATTAGTTATTTATTTTATTTATATTTAATGCTCAATACATGTGCCACAAGATTCGATGTGACGGAAAATCTGAAAAATTTTACAAAATCTTTTAGAAACTAATCAAGGCCCTATATAGACATGCTCAAGGGGGCAAAATGTTAAATATCTCGGGCCGAATTGGTCCCCAGCAAAACGCGCCTCCCCCCACGTCTCCGCACATTACAGCACGGCCACACCAACGCAACGACATGGACACCGCCGCCGCCTCACTCTTCCCCCCCGCCGCCGCGAAGCCCCGAGGCGTCCTCTCTCCTCTCCACGTTTCCCGAAGCGGCCTCGTACCCCGTCAGCGCTCCCTCCTCGCTGTTCGCTGTGCCCACTTCAGTGCCCCTCCTCCACCTCCGCCTCTCCCGCGCGCCGATTCCGATGATGCTGCCGCCAAGGCGCACCCGCGCCTCCGTCTCCGCCTGCTTGCCGAGGAGTTCCGTGCACTCCCATCTGATGCAGACCGCGCGCGCCGGCTCCTCTCCCTCGCGGCCGCGCTCCCGAGGCTCCCGGAGCCCGACCGCGCTCAGGGCAACCGCGTCATGGGCTGCGTCGCGCGGGTGTGGCTCGTCGCCCGCTGCAACGCGGCAACGGGCTGGCGGATGCGGTTCGCGGCGGACTCCGACTCTGACCTCTCGCGTGGGTACTGCGCCTGCCTCGTCGCCGCACTGGACGGGGCCAAGCCTGAGGACGTCCTCGCCGTCGACCCCGCCGATCCCGACCTCGCCCCGCTCGGGGCGGGGATAACGGCGGCCCGGTCGCGGGCCAGCACGTGGCACAACGTGCTTGTCGGCATGCAGAAGCGGGCGCGCACGGCCATCGCGGCGCGAGAGGGTAGGCACCCCGGGAAGCCGTTTCCGTCGCTCGTCATCGCTCGCGACGGCGCCGTCCGCGCGCAGGGCAGCTACGCCGAGGCGCAGGTGAGCTCCTTTATCCGATCCTCATGGTCCGTTGATTTATCCGGAGTTGGCTATATGAATGTTCGTGGCACTTCTTTTTTTTTTTCTTTTCTTTTGATACATGTTCGTGGTACTGTTGGTCTCGAACGACTTGCTACATGAATGTTCGTGGCACTATTGGTCTAATGAATGAAAAGACGTGGCTTGTCTCAACAAGTGGGGAATTTAGGCCTTGTTTAGTTCCCAACAAATTTTAAGATTCCCCGTCACATCAAATCTTACGCCACATGTATGGAGTATTAAATTTAGACGAAAACAAAAACTAATTACACAGTTTGCTTGTAAATCGAGAGATAAATCTTTTGACCCTAATTAGTCTATGATTGGACAATATTTGCCACAAACAAACGAAAGTGCTACGGTACGCAAAATCTAAAATTTTTGTCAACTAAACAAGGCCTTACTAGTATAATAGCTCGGTGTGTTATCCTTTTACACAATGTCTGAAGAAGTTGTGCTTTTCCTTGGGTAGATTCGACGTGAAGAATCTGCCAAGGATGGGACTCCATTTCCCTTTTTCCACTAAAGTTAGCAACACCGAATAAAAGATATCTTTTCTATTAGCTCATGCATTTTTCTTTTTTTTGATCGATCAGGAAGGAGCTGACTCTGGTCAGCCTGTGTGTAGGGAATGGACCAGCTAGTGTCAACATCAGCCTTATTTTTCCACTTTGTGTGGTCATATTAGCATCTTGCTTACATGGGAATATCATTTACTAAAAAGATTGCACTCAGCCTTTTCCACAAAGGTTTTCCCATTTTATATATCTTTTTGCCATGGAACTTAAGGGAACTTTGTGTGGTGTCTCTACAACTGTAAATGTCAAAAATTAAGATTAGTTGCTTCTGAGGAGGCTCTATGAATTTACCACGATCGAATGATTACTCTAGCATTGTAAAAGACTAATAATCATATAGTTGCGAAAAAAATCAGATGAGAGCCGTAACAATCATTATATCATTCCACAGCAATAGTTCAATTGTCCTGTTACTGTTTCTGTTTTTAACACCATCGTACCCTCATCTATTGCAGCTCTCCTCATCCTTGTCCCAATTCCCAACTGAATAAAAGAAGACGTGTGTGATATGAGTCATGTCCCCTCTAACCTATTATAGTTGGTATTGCCCATTATTGGAGCTGCCTGTAAGATGAATACAGGATTACAGGAATGATGATAAATAAGCAGCTTGGCGATAGTTAGTCATCATAATCTACACAAGAAGTAAATATTCTAGTGTCTCAAGGGGATCAGTTGCAGCATTGTAATGTTAGATGCTTAAGAGCTGTGAAGCTTATTAGATGGCTCCATCCTTCCCCAGTATTGTTGATGGTGTATTCAAATTAGTGGAACCTATAGATTAGTGGTAGAGTTGATGCTCTGTGGAACTGCAAAGATATGATTTCTTGCTTGACAACATCATGTGGCTTCAGACATCCTGCCCACATTCACTAGTCATCTATGTACCAACGTTTGCACTAAAGGATGCTACTTATAAAAAAGGAAATTTGGTTGTGAATCTGACAAAAAATGACAGCTTAAATTAGCTTGAACGTATCATTTTACTGTAAGTCTTCATATTGATTTCTGCATGAAGCAACTCACTAAAATTTAATGTTTAATTGCAGGCGATGTTTTTATCTCCGGACGAGTCCAAGATTTCAGGCCTTGTGAATACCCTGAAAGAGAAAAAAATTGGGGTTGTTGCACACTTTTATATGGATCCTGAGGTGCAAGGCATACTTACTGCTGCAAAGAAGCAGTGGCCCCACATCCAAATATCTGATTCCTTGATTATGGCAGATAGTGCTGTTAAAATGGCTGAAGCAGGATGTGACTATATTACAGTTCTAGGTGTTGACTTCATGTCAGAAAATGTTCGGTCAATACTTGATCAAGAAGGATTTAATAAGGTACTTTTTTAATTAGTGTTTCCAGAAGTCTAATTGTCATGTCATTTATCACTAAAAGCATACTGTGAGAATCAAGCTAAAATGAGTAGGTTTATATATACACTTTTATCATTTTTTTTCTTGAAAACTATACACTTGTATCATGTTACTACGTTAGTGAAATAGTGAAGTAACATCATTTGGTAACCTTGTTATGAGCTAATTCTCTTTCTAGTTCAGTCTCCACTTTTATACACTAGCCTGGAGTGGCAGCTCGGATGAATTCCAGAACGATCCTAGTCAGATCCAGTTTATCTGTTGTGTTACCATTATATCATTTGCGGACTAGCACTTTCTGAACTTTGATCTTACTGTGGATGTGATTATGCAAAATACAGAGAAAGTTTGTAGTAAAAGAAGATTTTTAACCATAATCAGACTATTGAAGCAGAACGAATGACTGACTGTTGCCGTACTTACATTGGTTAAGGTAATAAGTGATATCTTGGTTATATGATGTTTGAATAAGTCCGACCAAAATAGTTGTCAACTTCAGCAAATCATGAATGTCATTCTTTGTTGTTTTCACATGGATATCCCACAATATCATGTGGGGGCTGTTAAACTTTCTGATTTCTTGATTAGGCCCTAGAAGGGTAGCAATATAGTCACATACATGGGCCTAGCCTCATGAGCCTGCATATACATACTCCAACACCCCCCCGCAGTCTGAACTATCGGCGCAGCGGAGTTTGCAGACTGGACAGAAAAGAAGAAAGAAGTACAACACACGAGCCCCCCACAGACGCAACTAGCCATTGGTGATGTTGAGGCTAGAGCGGAACTCGGTGAAGGTCGAGGACGGGAGACCCTTGAAGATGTCGACGAACTGGGAGGTGGTCGGGACGTGGAGGACCCGAACATCGCCGATGGCGACTCGATCCCAGACGAAGTGTAGATCGATCTCCACATGCTTGGTCCTCTGGTGCTGGACCGGGTTGGTGGAGAGGTACACCGCACTGACGTTGTCGCAGTAGACTAGTGCGCTGCGGGAGAGAGGGCTGTGAAGCTCGACAAGGAGCTGCCGGAGCCAGGAAGCCTCAGCCACGCCGTTAGCGACAGCGCAGTACTCCGCCTCGCCACTGGAGCGGGAGACGACCGGCTGGCGCTTGGACGACTAGGACATCAGGTTGCCGCCTAGGAAAACGGCGTAGCCGGAGGTAGAGCGGCGAGTGTCCGGACACTCGGCCCAGTCGGCGTCAGTGTAGACGACGAGCTCGGTGGAGGACGACCGTCGGTGAAGGAGACCGAAGTCGACGGTGCCGCGGAGGTAGCGAAGGATCCGCTTGAGAGCTGTGAGGTGTGGCTCCCGGGGATCATGCATATGAAGACATCTGCTGAACTGCATAGGTGATGTCCGGCCAGGTGAAGGTGAGATACTGAAGTGCCTCGGCAAGACTCTGATATGCAGTGGGATCTATCACACTTCCTTTGATAGCTTGCCCTGTGTGTCAACTGGAGTGGAGCAGGGCTTGCAGTCAGTCATCCCAGCTCTCTCCAGGATATCAAGAGTGTACTGCCGTTGGTGAAGGAGTAATCCAGCAGGGTGAGGCTCAACAGTGACCCCAAGAAAGTGATGTAGTGCACCTAGATCCTTCATAGCAAACTCTTGCTAAAGAGAGGCGATGATCCGCCGAAGGAGTGACTCACTGGAGGCTGAGGACAATGTCATCAACATAGAGCAGCAGGTATGCAGTCTCAGCGCCATGGTGATAGATGAACAAAGAGGTATCTGACTTAGCCTCCACAAACCCCAGAGTCAGTAGAAAGGCAGCAAACCGATGGTTCCATGCCCGGGGGGTCTGCTTGAGGCCGTAGAGAGACTTGTTGAGCCGACACACCATGTCGGGATGAGAAGAGTCAACAAACCCCGCCGGCTGACTGCGGTAATCTCAGTGAGAACGCCTTGTAGGAAGGCATTCTTGACGTTCAGCTGATGCACGAGCCACCCGCGTGTGAGAGCCAGCGAGAACACCGTGCGGACGGTGGCAGGCTTCACCACCGGGCTGAAGGTCTCGTCGTAGTCGATGCCGGGGCGCTGAGTGAAGCCCCGGAGAACCCAGCGAGCCTTGTACCGCTCAAGAGTGCCGTCAGCCCGGCGCTTGCGGGTCTAGATCCACTTGCCGGTGACGATGTTGGAGCCCGGGGGACGAGGGATCAGATCCCAGGTCTGGTTGGCGTGGAGGGCCGCGTACTCCTCTTCCATCGCGTGGCGCCGATGAGGTTCCAGCAAAGCCTCGCGGACGGAAGAGGGCACCGGGGAGACCTGCGAGTCCCCGGGCATCGTCGCAAGAGCCCGGGGCTGTAGGGTACCATCCGCGGTGTGAGCCATGCGGGGACCGGCTGCCGTGGTGTGAGCCACGCGGGAACCGGCCGAGGACGTGGCTTCGACGTCGGGCGAGGCAGGTATGCCGAGGATCTGCTTCGCCTCGGCGACCTGGCGAGCCAGGGCGTCGGCCACGTCGCGCTCGCGCTCCCAGGCGATGGCGGCCTCACGCACGCGGGCCATGCCCTCCGCAACGGTGGTCCGTGCAGCGACGAGGGCGGCGACGCTGTGGAGGTGGGAAGCCGGAGGCAGGGCGGTGAAGCGCAGGAGCGTGTCGTTGGCGCCGGCCGGCATCCCCAGCCCGGCGGCCATGGCAGCAACAGCCCCTGCAGCCATGGCTCCAGGCCCTACGTCCACGGCCAGGGCGTCGACACCGGTTAAGGCGCCTGTGGCGTCAGCAGCGGCGTCCGCAGGCAGGGCACCCGCATCTGCCCTGGCGCCCACGGCCAAGAGGGAGGCGGCGGCACTGGGCGTCCCCTGAAGACGGGCAGTGGCGCCCCCTGGCGGGCGAGCGCCTGGCGCGGACGCGTGGGAGACGTCGGGCGGGCGGACAACGCCGGGCGCTGCCACATGCAGGGTGTCGTGCGGGCGTGGCGGGCGGACGCCGCCGGGCGCGGCTAGACCTGGTGGAGCCGCCACCGGACGGGCGGGCGCGGCCCCCAGCGGACGACCGCCAGGTTTGGGTGCAGCCCCCCGCGGAGATGCAGAGGCGGGCAAACGACGGTCGACAGTTGGATCGGCGGCGGCGGCTGTGATCTGCGCCCAGGTAGAGGAGAAAGAGGTGGGAAGCTGTGGAAGTAGGTGGGGGATGGAGGAGGTTGGCCAGCCATGGCAGAGGCGCGCGCCGGCCAGCCGGCGGCGGCGACTGGGGAGGAGAGGGAGGGAAGAGAGAGAACCTAGTTGGATACCATGTTAAACTTTCTGATTTCTTGATTAGGCTAACCCTAGAAGGGTAGCAATATAGTCACATACATGGGCCTCATGGGCCTGCATATACATACTCCAACAGGGGCGCCAATATCAAAGGCGCTCCAGGGCCCGAGGCGCAGCCGCGACCAACTGTAGTTAATGACAATTAGTAGTCTGGGGAAAGGATAGAATTAATGAAAGATTAATAAGGATAATTAATGGGAAGAGAACCAAGGAGCTTGTGGCTGGCGCTTAGGGGCCGGGTAGTCTCCTAATGTACCTCTGCTGCTCTTAATCTCTTCCCCCTGCTGGTCGGTAGCCAGGTGAACCAGGTAATGGTGCCAGGGTTTTTGCCTAGCTACCGAGCAGCAGGGGATGAGATTAACAGCAGCATGAGGTAGATTAGGAGATAACTTGTTTCTTCATTGCCTTCTCATAAGCTGATTACAGGGTATAGGACTGCCCAGCCCCTAGGGGCCAGCCACAAGCTCCTTGGTTCTCTCCCCGTTAATTATTCTTAATCTCTCACTAATTCTATCCTTTCCCCAAACTACTAATTGTCATTAACTACAGCTGGTGCCCCTTTGGTCTCGAGCCCAGGAGCGCCTTTGATATTGGCGCACCCACATGACACACAACCTAAGGGTATGTTTGGATACTGTGGGCTAATTGTTAGCTAGCTAATTTAGCTCAAATTAGCTGTAGTGCATCCAAACAAGAGGGCTAATAGGTGGAATTTTTTAGCCAAGTCTCCAACTAGTTGTTAGCCAACTGGCTAGTTTGTTTGGGCTAATTTTAGCCAACTAGTAACTAGCCATGTATATCCAAACATTCCCGAATGGTGTGTTTGTTTGAGGGCAGAGTTGGATGGGGATTGGTTTGATGGATGACGAGCTATTTTTCTGTTTAGTCAGATGGACGAGAGTGGATGGAATGACAATAATTGACTAATTGTATCTATTATCTAATAATAATAACAACTAATTATACACTAGTAAATATGCACTAACACTAACTTTATCATGATAATCACTAATTATAGATAAAATATGTTAATTAGTACTTCTACCTTAATTGGCACACAAAACATGCACTAATCAACATATTAGCACTTACCAAACTAATCTTGTCATCAGAATTATTACTCCATCCTAGATTATACGGCATAACCACCTCTGGTTCAAAGACCAAGGAGTGTATTTAATTCTCTCTCTTAACACTAGTACTACTACATGATGTACACATGTCTAGAGAGCACGACTTGTATTATGGGACTTAAATAAAAAGTGGTTACACCTTATATATATTAGGATAGAGGGAGTATGTTATGACAGGCGTCAAGTATACAAGGTGCAAGCCCATTAGTGGCTAGGCGCAGCCTGTTAGGAGGGCTAAAGGCCATATTTATCTTGTCATTCAGTTATTTAGATGATTATTATTATTTAGAGAGGACTATAAATATTAGTAAGGACTTGGAGATTGAATTAAGCAGAAACAATATATTTGTTTCCGGCTTCCTCCGGGAGCCGGGACATGCCCCAGCCACCCTCTGCCCTAGCTGTGCCGGCGCCACCCCACTTCCTCGCGAGATCACGGCGCCCCGCCGTGGTCCCTCACGGTTCTAGCCTCGTCCCCTGATCCCTCACAGCTACAACCTCCGCATTGTCAAGGGCAGGACCCCGGTTCCTATCAGAGTAATTAGTAATATAATATACTAATAATCCTTAATTTATTTACAGATGACAAAGATTAGAAAATATGGATGAGCTCATCCACCAATTTTTTGGTGGCCATTGTATCCAGCATCTAGTAGGGATATTTCTTGTAGTGGATATCCATGTCCAACCAATCTAACAAACCAAACACCACCTATCCATTGATGACCATCTCCCATCCATGGGTATCCATCCAACCAAACACACCCCTAATGACTCCGTAACTCCGCAACATGCAGGCACTAATTCTTGGTGGATTTATGCAGGTTGTCGTTTATAGAATGTCTAGTGAACCAATTGGCTGTTCATTAGCAGATGCTGCTTCAAGTTGTGAATATACTCATTTTTTGAGGGAAGCTTCGAGATGTTATCCGTCTTTGCATGTTATTTACATTAATACTTCGCTGGAAACAAAAGCTCATGCTCATGAACTTGTTCCTACAATAACTTGCACCTCTTCTAATGTTGTTCCAACTATATTACAGGTACATGTTTTGCTTCTGAGAATTATATGAGTGGACATTTTATTTGTATTTCATTTTTATTTTACTTATCCTGTAATCAAGCTTTCTTAACTTCGTATATTTTAGGCATTTGCCCAAATACCAGATCTTAATGTCTGGTATGGTCCTGATTCATATATGGGTGCAAACATAGCAGATTTATTTCAGAGAATGGCTACAATGGCAGATGAAGAAATTGCAAAAATTCATCCAGACCACAACAGAAAATCTATAAGTTCATTGCTGCCACGTCTACACTATTACCAGGTTGCGTGATTTTGTTCCTCACCTGTGCTTTAGGAAGTTTACTCCCAGACATTTTTATTCAAGTATGGATACTGTGATCTCAATTCGAATGAATTTTGAAGATCTAAGCTTTGGATCTCATTTTCTTTATTTTCTATAAAGCATATTTTGTTTCTGAATTTGTCTTCCACTTTTATTTCTATAATTGTTCAAATTTGCAAAGGTCAGATTTCTTCACAAACACCAGTTTTTAGATTGATCTGTATATTTCTGAAAGAAGTGTTTCGGATATTCTCTTGTTTATCTTTAATTTATAACCAAACATTGATTTGTGTTTAATATCTATATCCCTACACAATACACCAATTGCATTCTTTGCTATGTCCATCCAATAATGTGTCCCAAATCAAACCTTATGTAAACTTTCCTATCTTTTGTCAAGGGCATCGGGGCTTAGGTGGCAGGACCTCGGCCACAGAGCTCGTAGTCTCGATCAGTAGTGGGGCGAGGTTTTTCCCCTTGGTTGATGTTGAAGAAGGGAGATTAGGAGTGGGATAATTTGTATTGCTTAACCTGATGGAGTCTCATGCAAGATGTAAATAGGCCCTTGGCCACAAGCAAACTAGAGATGGAACTCTCGAACTCAAGGCATGGCTGATAGCCCGCCTAACCAAACACTGTGGTCCCGTTCCTTGGGCGCGGTGATTGCGCGCGCCTATGTTGCGCACTCCTGGCCGCATCCCTGGCACGTGCCCTGCGCATGTACTGCTAGGCCCACATGACATATTTGCTATGCTCACCCAATTTTTCGGCCCATATGACCCACAAGGCTCTCTATATATAGTCATCTCCACTATTGGAGTTATTACCTTCTCAATGTTGGCCAGGTAAGACACTTAGAGTGGGGAATTTGGTTCTGCCAAAGGGCAGCATGGCCATAGGCCGCTTATTCTCATTGTATAGAGAAAGCAAACTTGGTTTACAAGGAATAGTGAAACTACTACAACATATCTACTGCATAAAGTAGATGCTTACTTAGATGCCAAGACAACTGGATGATAATAGCATTACTAGGAATAGTAAATAGCTAAAGTAGATAACTAGATACATTAGAGAGTAGCACTTGGCTTAACTCTCATTTCTACACCTAAGCCTTGTGCTCACCCTTGGAGGATCTGTTTCAGCCCATTCCTCTCCCTCATCTCTTGGAACTTGGCCTTGCCTAGTGACTTGGTGAGGATATCAGCCAGCTGATGAGTAGTGGCAATGTGGTTGGCCTTGATGCTTTCATCTTCCAGGCAACTTCTAATGAAGTGATACTTGATCTTGATGTGCTTGTTCCCCTCATGGAAGACTGGATTCTTAGCCAGAGCTAGAGCAGACTTACTAGCCACCTTCAGCTCAACCACCTTGACATGCCTATTGAGAAGCTCTCCCAATAGCCTTGACAGCCACAATGCTTGGGTTGCTGCAGTGGTGGTGGCGATATACTTGGCTTCACAGCTTGATAGAGCCACCACCTTCTGCTTGAGGGATTGCCAGCTGACCAAGCAATTGCCGAGGAAGAACATGGTTCTGCTCGTGCTCTTGCTTGTCTCGATGTCGCCGGTGAGGTCACTGTCGCAGTAGCCGATGAAGCGCGCTGTGCCGGGAGCCTAGTGTAGTGTAGACCGTAGTCGAGGGTGCCCGCCACGTATTGAAGGATGCGCTTGATTGCCTGCTGATGCTCCACCGTGGCCCGCTCCATGAACCGGCTCATGAACGCAAACGCCAAGTTCGGCCGGGTGTGCACCAGGTAGTGCAGACGCCGATGAGCCGCCGGTAGTGCGTACGCCAACTTCCGCCGTGCTGTGCCGAATGAGCCTCAGATGCTTCTCCATTGGAGTGTAGGTTGGGTTGCAGCTAGTCATGCTGCTGAGCTTGAGGATGCACTTGGCGTAGTGAGTCGGGCAGAGGGTCATGCCATTGGCATCTTGGCGCACCTTGACACCGGGGTAGAAGAAGAGGAGGCCAAGGTCACTCATGTCGAAGACCTATTTCATCTGCGCCTTGAATGTCTCCACTTCTCGTTCCTCTACACCAGTGATGATGAGGTCATCGACGTAGACGGCAAAGAGCAGGACAGCGCCCGCTGCCCCGTCGGTACATCGCCGCCTCGTGCGCGCTTTGCTGGAAGTCCACCTCCTTGAGTGTGGTGTCCAGCTTTGCGTTTTAGGTGTGCGGGGCCTGCCATAGGCCGTAGAGTGCCTTGCGGAGGTGGTAGACCTTGCCTTCTTCTCTGGCGACAGCGAAGCCGGGTGGCTGCTGCACGTACACCTCTTGGAGGTCGCCGTTTAGAAAGGCGAACTTCACATCCATGTGGTGGATACGCCAGCCTTCTTGAGCCGCCAGCATGAGGACTCAAACCGATTCCATGCACACCATCGGGTCGAACACGATGTCGTAGTCAACCCCCTCTTGCTGGATGAAGCCACGTGCCACCAATCGCGCCTTATGCTTGATCTCTGCCCCCAGCTCGTCCTTCTTGAGCTTGAACACCCATTTCATGATGATGGGACGGTGGCAATCGGGTAGGGAGACCAGCTCCCAAGTGCGCAGTTCTGCTCTATGGACTTGATCTCTTGCTCCATTGCTGCTGCCGTGCTGGATCACCTTGTGCCTCAGCGTAGTTGGCAGGCTTGCCGACGTGCGTCTGGTGCAGCTTGGCAAACATATGCTGTGCTGAAGGAGGCGGAGGCTGATTGCCGATGATGTTGGTCATCGTGCGGTAGCATAGAGGCTCATCGTCATAGTAGGCATCCAAATGGTCCTCGTCCTCCAGTGGTGTGGTATACTCGACTTGAGGTTGATCGCCATGTGCTGATGCTGCTGGTTAAGCAGCTGCTGGGGATGCAGGTGGTGGTGGCCGGCTGTGGCGCTTGAGGAGTGCATGCTGCTACCGATGTGGCTCTGGGCTCCCTCGGATTTGGTGACAGTGAGCGCGACGCTGGTGGTGGTGTAGGCAACGCTGGTGATGAAGGTCCAGCCGCCACCAAAGATCTGTGCTCCCCCTGCTCCTCTAGGCCACCAGGACTCGACGGTGAAATCACTTGCCGCTGATGCCGAGCCACTAGGATCTGGCTTGGACCAGTCCCAGCCATGGCCTTCGTCGAAGACGACGTCGCACGCCACCTTCACACGCTGAGTCAGTGGGTCGAGAATGCGGTAGGCCTTCTCTCCCTCTGCATACCCGATGAAGACACTAGGCTTGCTGCGATCGACGAGCTTACCCAAGTGGTTTAGCTCCTTGGTGTATCCGAGGCAGTCGAACGTCTTCAAGTGCCCGGCCGCTGTCGTGCAACAGCGCTAGGCCTTATAGCGGGGGTCTTGCTTTGCAAGCTTCTGGTTGGCGAGCGACTGTGAACTGCCATCGTCACCGCCTTCCCCCAATACAAGGCCAGCATCCCTCTTTGCCAATGTCACTAGCATGAAGCCCTCATTGATCATGGGTTTTAAGCATCATGAGTTTGCTAAGGAGATGTGGGACCACCTGCAGGGAGATATATTCAGAACAGCGACACTTTTTGCTTACCCTAACAAAGGCCTTCATGAGCTTCAGCAAAATGAGATGTCCATAGAGGACTCAAGCGCGCTGACGAGTAAAGGCTTGGTCGGTGGGGCCTTGATGGGGATCGGGATCACGACCTAGCAATTAGCGTGGGATGGGTGTGAGTTTTGGGTTTGTTTGAACCCGGTAGGTAGTTTGGGTGGGTTGGTGTAGAATAATATTGGGTGTAGAATAACATGTAACTCAATGATTCAATCAATCTAATATGCATGAAGGGTTCCACGCTATTAGTGAGGACATTATAGAATTTGGCAGCTGGCAAGCATGGTGCCCATAGACATTGAACTTGACAGCGGCGTTGAGGTTGCTAGTGGTGTGTGTTGTCACCCATGGACATTGTACCATATGAATCTGATGTCACAGCATGGACTGTTACAGCGCGTGGCCCTGGGCCATGACAGTGTGGCGGAGCAATGATATACTTGAAGAACTAGAGATAAAAACCATGTAATACCTGCCCAAACCTATGATTACCCTGATGACAAATCTCCCAACTAATTGGCTAACTTTAAGCTAAAGCAAACTAACTAAAACTAATCTTTAAGCTAATGCTGATTCCTCTGATGCTGCTGCTTCTTTTGCACCTGTTATACTGTAATCCCCACACGACATGCACACTATTGGGTACACTTTCTGTCCTAGATATCTCTCCGTTTGGCATTTTGGGCACCACTAAATAGACATGGTTTATAAAGCAGTAAACATGTGTCAGTTTTACTATGAACTGGCATATACAAGTATAAGATTTTTCTTAGTTCCTCAATTGTACAAAAATGTTTTGACTTCGTTAACTTTTGGGACAATGGAATATATGAATGGATTGCCTGATGGGTTGTATTTATTGAGTTGCATGCACCAACCAGTTCAACCCAAAAGTTTAAGCTGATGGGGAGAGGTGGACAATTCACTTATATTCCAACACTCCCCATCACGTGGAGGCTCACTCAGGCCTCAAACGTGGAATAGGAGCGAGCAACAATTATTTTATTTAATTGCGCTAACCAGGATTTGAACTCGAGATCTGTTCAACCCAAAAGATTAAGCTGATGAGGAGAGGTGAGCAATTCACTTATATTCCAACACTTCCCCTCACGTGGAGGCTCCCTCAGGCCTCAAATGTGGAATAGGACTTGGGAGATTTGGAAGCATCGTAATACTTGTGTCTTCGATATGAAGAGGCCAAGTGTTCATGAAGTCCTTGCGGCAATTAGCTCAGAGGGTAGGCTTTGGTGCTCGGCTGGGGCCGCCAAACTCCAGGAAGTTCTTTATAGGTCGCTGCCTCATGGGGCTTAGGGCTTGGAGACTTTTGGTCGTTTTTTCATGTTCTTGATGTGGTGATTAGGTAAATCCAAAGTACAGTGTGTGTGGGCGTGTGTGAATTGTGGGGTGTGTGTGGGTATTGGGTCTCTTGGACCTGTGTACCTGTTTTCTACCTTAATGAAATGACGCGCAGTTCTCCTGCGCTGTTCGAGAAAAAAAAATATGTGGAATAGGAGCGAGCAACAATTATTTTATTTAATTGCGCTAACCAGGATTCGAACTCGAGACCTCTGGCTTTGATACCATATTGAGTTGCATGCACCGACCAGTTCAACCCAAAAGCTTAAGCTTTTGGGGAGAGGTGGACAATTCACTTATATTCCAACAGTATTATTCTTTGGAATGGACTGGAATCTGTCTCATAAATCTTTTAATATCATGCTTTTTCTGCTTTTTATGATTTGCGCCAGTCTTAGTTGATGTACACTCTCTGCTTATCCCTTCTGTAACAATTGTTTGCTGATACTCAGGGTGGTAACTGTATGGTTCATGACATGTTTGGCCATGAGGTTGTGGGGAAAATAAAGGAACAATATTGTGATGCATTTCTAACAGCACACTTTGAGGTCCCTGGAGAAATGTTCTCTTTGGCAATGGAAGCAAAGCGGAGAGCAATGGGAGTTGTTGGATCCACTCAGAACATCTTGGATTTCATTAAGGACCATCTGATGAGAGCTCTGGACAGAAATGTAGATGACCATCTTCAGTTTGTGTTAGGAACAGAATCAGGGATGATCACTTCAATTGTTGCTGCTGTTCAGGAGTTATTTGATTTGTATTCTTCTCAAGAGAGAGCAAACATTGAAGTAGAAATTGTGTTTCCGGTTTCCTCGGATGCGATTTCTAAGACATCGAATGGTTCTCATCATGTTGGTTCTTCAATGGCTACTAATTTAGATAATCTTACTATTGTTCCTGGTGTGAGTTCTGGCGAAGGCTGCTCCATTCATGGTGGTTGTGCCTCGTGTCCCTACATGAAGGTTGGTACCACCTTTCTGTTGCCATAAATGTTTTGGTACAATAGAATACCAGTACCTCACCTACTATTGCCTTGATAACAGGTCTCTACCAGAGTGTCATCTATCGTATTTTATCTTTTTTTTTCTCGAATACGCAGGAGGACTGTGTATCATTGTATTAATAGAAGGAAAGAGGAGCCGTACTGATAGGATTTCAGATCCTACCAGGCTTGTTGCGCAGATTGTAGGGATGGGAAGGAGGAGGACGGAGGCGATCACGGCGCAGGGGCGCCGTGCTTGCTTGCTGGGCGTGTGAGAGAGAGGGAAGGGCAGCTAGGGTTTCTTGGCTCCCTCAGGGAAGCCGAGCAGAATAATGCTCTTGCTTAATTCCAAATAGGTCCAAAGTACATGTATTTATACTATGACTAGTAACATATAAATAATCCCCTCTACCTTATATAATTATAATAAATTTGGTCTGAAAACCCCCTCTAATTGGCGCCTATTTAGCCACCTCTAGGCTTCCTCCTTTCATAATGCACGCCAGTCATAACATCTCTCCCCGCCTACACAAACAGCTCATCCTCGAGCTGGAAATCGGGTAAGGCGGTGCGAAAATCTTGTAGCGGCTCCCAAGTAGCATCTTTGGCGGACAGATTGCCCCACTTGATGAGGACGTGCTAGTCACCTCGTCGCTGCTAGACACGTAGGACCTGTTCAGGGCCTGTAGATGGCGAACGTCCAGGACAGGCGGAGTAGCACCAGGCGTAGCTGGCGTCTCGCCCTGGTGGCGCTTGAGGAGGCTGACGTGGAAGACGTGGAGACAGGAGTGTTCCGGTAACTCCAGGCGGTAGGCCACCTGTTCAATGCGGTCGATGACGCGAAAAGGCCTCGCGTAGCGAGGCCCAAGCTTCCCCTTGGCGCGCGGATCGAGGGACTGGGTGGTGCGGTTGAGGAGACACACCCATACCCAGTCACAGGTCGCGAACTCCATGTCGTGGTGCGAGGCGTCATAGTACTTATTCGCCTGCTGCTCTGCCTAGAGAAGACGCTGGCGAACCTCTACCAGAACCTCGTCACGGGAGCGAAGGAGAGCATCGGTCATCTCGGTCTGGGCCGATCCAAGATGGTAGGGCAGCAGGGGTGGGGGCGGCTTGCCGTAGACCACCTGGAAGGGCGTGTGGTGCGGAGGGCTGTATGGAAGGAGGTATTATAACAATACTCCACCCACGATAGCCAGTCCACCCACGCACACGGACGATCACCTGTAACACCACGCAAATACACGACAACGACTTTGTTAACAACTTCAGACTGGCCGTCCGTCTGGGGATGGAAGGCCGTGCTGAGTCGCAGAGTGACGCCCGCCATCTTAAAGAGGTCGCGCCACACATGGCAGTGAACACAGGAAACCATGAAGGCAGACGACACCGTCGAAGAAAGCGCGGGCGACCGAGGTAGCGGTGTAGGGGTGGCCCAGCGCAATGAAGTGGGCGTACTTGGAGAAGCAGTCAACCACCGCCAAGATGACCGACTTGCCGCCCACCTTAGGCAGCCCCTCGATGAAATCCATCGAGATGCACGTCGAGGGGCTGCAGGAGGCCGGCCGGCTGCAGCGTCTCTATCTTGTTACGCTGACACATGGTGCAGGAGCACACCTAGTCCCGGACCAATGTTCGGTCACCCGGAATATAAAAATTGGAGTGGAGGCGGTGAAGCGTCTTCTACACTCCCTCATGGCCAGCTGACTGGGCTAGAAGAAGGGCTTGATGGCGGAGATCGCCGTGGTCTGGAACGAAGATGCGAGAACCATGGAGGAGGCCAGCCTCCACCCGCCACGGTTTGCCTGGAACCCCTGCTTGGAGGCGCTGCAGAAGGAGCTGGGCGTCAAGCGCCACCGCTGTGGCGTGTCGAACGTCGTCGACGAAGGCAAAAGAGGGGCCCGAGAGAGTGTGTACAACCCCCTGCGCAGGGGAGGCACCCTCCATACCTTCAGCGCCGTGGGACAAAGCGTCGGCGGCAGACGGCCGAGCCGATACTCCACATCGAAGTCGAAGTCGAATAATTTACTGATCCATGATGATGGGGAATAGTCAACAAACGCTGATCAAGCAAAAATTTGAGACTATAGTGTTCATATCGCACCAGAAAATGGCGCCCCCCACAAGTACGGCCGCCAATGCCGCACTGCTTGGACCAGCCCAATGAGTTCATGCTCATAGGCCGCCAGCTTGAGGTGGTGGGCCACGAACGGCCGGTGGAAGTAGGAGAGGGGACCAACGCCCTGGTGGAGGACAACGCCGAAACCTGCGCCCAAAGTGTCGCAGTCCACGACAAAGACCTTGTCGAAGTCGGGCATCTGTAGGACTGGGCATGTCGTAAGGGCAGCCTTGAGCCCCTCGGAGGCCGCCGTCACCTCGTCATCCCACTGGAACGCGTCTTGCCGCAAGAGGCGTGTCAGCGGGGCAGCGTTCAAGCCGAAGTCCCGGATAAATTTCCGGTAGCATCTTGCAAGGCCCAGGAAACCGCGAAGGCCCCGAGCCGACTATGGCGTCGGCTAGGACGACAACACAGCCACCTTGTCCGCATCCATGGCGACCCCGTTCGCCAAGATTACATGGCCCAAGTAGGCCACCGAGGTCGCACCTTGAGGTGCAGGTGCAGGTGATGCGTCCGCAGGGCTGTCAGGACAATGCCCATGTGCTGCAAGTGTTTCGCCCAAGATGAGCTGTAAATAAGGATGTCATGAAAAAAGACCAGCACAAACCTTCGCAGGAACGGCCGCAAGACGTCATTCATCAGGGCCAGGAGCGTCGCGGGCGCATTGGAGAGGCCGAACGGCGTCACCAAAAACTCATAGTGGCCATGGTGAGTGCTGAATGCCGTTTTGGCCACATTGTTGGGGTGCATCCGGACTTGGTGATAGCCCGAATGCAAGTCCAACTTGGTGAAGAACTGAGCCTCGTGGAGTTCATCAAGGAGCTCATCGACCACTGGAATCGGGAACTTATCCTTCGAGGTCTTCGCTTTAAGGGCCTGATAGTCGATGCAAAAATGCCAGGAGCTGTCGGCCTTGCGCACCAGCAAGACCGGCACCGAGAAAGGCGAGGTGCTCGGCCGAATGATGCCTTGGGCCAACATGACCGAGCATTGCCGCTCCAGTTCGTCCTTCTGGAGCTGTGGGTAAAGATACGGACGCACCGCAACTGGTGCCGTGCCTGGAAGCAGGTGAATCCGATGGTCATACGGACCGGCGGGCAGCAATCCCTACGGCTCGTCGAATACCGCGTCGTGCTAGGACAAGAGCTGGTCCAACAGGGGGTGTGGGGCCGCAGCGGTGGCCGCCGCTAGGCGGTGTGGGTGGGGCGAGGGCGTCGGCTGACCTGTGCCTCGCCAAGTGATCCAGTGGTCGCCCTGGGAGAACGTCAGCGTCATGGCCTCGAAGTCCCACAGGATGGGGCCCAAGGTCCGAAGAAAGTCCATCCCAATGATGAAGTCGAAGCAGCCGGGTCGAGGCCGACGCACGTCATGGCGAACGTGTCAGCGCCAACCGTCATGGGCACTTGGCGGGCGATGCCCTCTCCGGGAAGGCGGTCACCGTTAGCCACGGTAACTCGAAGCTGTTCGCCCCCGCTGGCAGTGAGGCCCAAGCGGCGCATGGCTGAGTCCAGCAGGGTCAGGAAGCGTTCCCCCTTGATCAAGACCGGCACCTGCATGGTATTGTCGGCGCATATGCCGGCCACAGCGTGCAGGGAGACAACCAGCGCATTAGTTGCCGCTGGGTCCTCCAAGATGGCGGCGTCCTCTGGTTGCTGCACAGCAGCAGCCTCCGGAGCCAGGAGCTCGTCGTCGATGTAGTCGTCGGCCTCCAGGAAGAGACGCGGGCACACGTGCCCGTGGACGTAGGGCTCATCGCAGTTGAAGCACAGCCCTTGACGCCGGCGTTCCGCCATCTCAGCCGGCAAGAGACGGCGGAAGGGGTGCGCAGCCGCTGCTGGTGCACCGACGTTGGCGCCTTGTGGCGCGGCGGCCCCTCCGTGCAGGCACGGCTGCTGGTGCGCGTTGTGGAGGTGACAGGGGCAGGTGCTAGGGAAGCCAAGTGTTGCGTTGGGGTGGAGCAGGAGCGGTGGCCGCAGCACGGCGCTCCAACGCCCTAGTCAAGTACTTCGCCGTCTGTAGGGTCTGCGGTTCGCGTAGCTCGACGTCCACCTTGATGTGTTTCGGTAGACCACCCACAAAAAAGCTCTGCTTTCTGGGCAGCGGACAAATTGTGGGAGTGGCACAAAACCGCGTTGAACCGCTCGGCGTAGTCCTGCATTGTGGACAAGAAGGGCAGCCTTGCCAGCTCGGACAGGCGGGAGTTGTGGACTGCCGAACCAAACTGGAGATTGCAGAGGGCCTTGAAGCGGTCCCAGGGCGGCATGCCCTCATCTTGTTCCAGGGCGTAGTACCAAGTTTGTGCTGCCCCCTTCAAGTGGTAAGAGGCTAGCCACGTCCGATCCGAGGCCAACGTCCTCTTGCCACGAAAAAACTGCTCACACTGGTTGAGCCAGTTCAATGGATCAGTGGTGCCGTCGTACGTGGCAAACTCCAATTTGTAGTTTGTGTGTGTGTGTGTGGGGGGGGGGGTTGATGATCCCCTGCAGTCATGGTCGGCGCCGAAACCCCTGGGTGCAGCGGCGGTAGGGGGGGCCGTGGAGCAGGGTACCGTCTCCCGTACATCGTACCGAAGGCGAAGGGAGCTCCAAAGGTGTCGGATAACGGCGCTCCGGCGATCGTCGGAGAAACAGTCACCCACGGAGGCACCGAAGAATATAGGGCAATTTAAATATTTGCCCCTCTTATGGATGGCTCCTCTTCACTTGCCCCTCTTATAAGTGCAATTAATGATTTGTCCCAGGTATCTCTTTAGTCCTACAGATTTACCCATTTTGGCTATGTGGCACTCCAACTCATCATGTCAGCTTGGATCGGTTACATGAAAAGACCGTATTGCCCCTCCCCTTACCTGAGAAAAAAAGCACCTCGCGGCGCGTGTCAGCAGCCATGGGGGAAGACCTTGTCACCACCCTGTCCATGGAGAACGGCGGCGGCGGCGGCCACCACGGCCCCTGCACGCTCCTCTCCATGGACCCGTCGGGCTACCTCTCCGCGCCGGACGACCGCGCCGTCGGAGTCATGGTGCAGGCCCTCATCAGAGGGGCCGTCGGCGTCGGCGCCCGCGCCCACGCCGTGTCGCCCTCCGGCACGCCTCCGCCCGACATCAACCAGCCCTGGCAGATGGACCTCTACGACATGCTGGACGTCGGCCTCGGCCCGCAGGTCTACAGCGCCGAGGCCGTGCTCAGCTGCGCTCCCAAGGCTGGGAGCCGGAAGGCTGCCAAGCGCGGGGACACCACCTGGGGCGCCTGGTTCTTCTTCACCTTCTATTTCAAGCCCCTTCTGTCCAACAAGTGCAAGGACAAGGTCGTCCGGGACAACAGCGGCGTCTCCGGGTTCGACAAGTCGGACCTCCGCCTTGACATGTTCCTGGTGCTTCCCACAAGCAGCAGCTAGCACGCTGCACACGGGCGAGCAGAAGCAGCAAGCGCCGAGCGGCCGGTGGAGGGGCGCATGTGGCTGGCGGCACGCAGCCTGCGTGGAGGCGTGGAGCTCGCCATGGACGGCACATGGAGCACGTGGTCAGCGAGGAGCTTGCGGCTTGGGTGCATGGTGAGCGGAGCTCGCAGCCCACGCGCTCTCAGCCGGCATGCTGCTGCTGCGGCTGCTCGGCCATGTGCTAGGTGTTGCTGCTCGCAATGGACAGCGACTGATGCTGCTCACGCCAAGGAGAGAGGAGGAAGAAGAAGATGACATGTGGGGCCTGCGTGTCGGTGAGAGGGGAGAGGGGCAACATGGTCTTTTTCCATAGCTGATCCAAGTTGGCATGATGAGTTGGACTGCCACGTAGCTAAAATGGGCAAATCTATAGGACTAAGGAGATACCTGGGGCAAATCTTTAATTGCACTTTTAAGAGGGGCAAGTGAAGAGGCGTAAGGGGGGCAAATATTTAAATTGCCCAAGAATATATAGGTGCTGCAGTACTCAAGGCCCACGACGTGATCGGCGATGGGGACGGTGGAAAGGACATCTGATGGATGGGGACATATATGGACGGCGGCAGGGAGGAGGGCCTTGGGGGCGGCTCTGCAGAGTATGGCAAGGCGAGGGTGGGTTGGGTGTACAGCAAGGAGTGGTGTGGCGGCGGTGGATAGGCGGTGTACAGCGGTGGGGATGGTGGCTGCTGCTGGGCGAGGACAAGGGCCTGCAGGGTGCGCTGCACCTGTCCCATGGCATGGCTGAGATCGACAATCGCCCTTGTCAACTGCTCAGGAGTGAGCACGGCAGCGGGAGGCGCTGCAGCGGCAGAAGATGACGGCTGCGAGGGCGAGACCAGCGCCGACGTGATCGCTGGGGCTGGTGGCGGTGGTGGAAGGGTGCTGCTGGACGGCGGCGGCGGCGGCAGGGTGGAGGTGGGCGAAGAACCTGACATCTCCGATACCAAATTGATAGGATTTCGGATCCTACCAGGCTTGTTGCGCAGATTGTAGGGATGGGAAGGAGGACGGAGGTGATCACGGCGCAGGGGCGCCGTGCTTGCTTGCTGGGTGCGTGAGAGGGAGAGGGAAGGGCGGCTAGGGTTTCCCGGCTCCCTCAGGGAGCCGAGCAGAATAACGCTCTTGCTTTATTCGAAATAGGTCCAAAGTACATGTATTTATACTATGACTAGTAAAATATAAATAACCCCCTCTATCTTATATAATTATAATAAATTTGATCCGAAACCCCCTCTAATTGGCACCTATTTAGCCACCTCTAGGCTTCCTCCTTTCATAATGCACGCCGGTCATAACACGTACATAGACTCAAACACACAAACTCCCCCCCCCCCCCTCCCCACACACACACACACAGACACAAGGCCACACACTACCGTATCTTATTTCGCATGCAGTTTTTATTGCTAAGATGAAAAATCATCTGTAGTGTGTTCAAATGTAGAAGTACAATATATCTATCTGTTCATAGAAAAGAGTCTCTCTGACACTGAAAGCCAAGAAAAATCAATATTAACAAAGTTTTTCTCAGTATTTAATGTCAAATACTTTTGGGCACATATTGAATAATTCATGTTTCACCCTTCCTTATTTCTAACTTTTGTTAGTTCATTTGGAATCCCCAAATATTCATACTTGAAGTGCTGACACCATTTCCTTTCAAAAAATCAATAATTGTTGTTATGATCTTAGAATGCTCTATTATCAACAATATGTGCAGTAAATTATGATATGGTTCCTGATTAATGCTTCTGAATTATATGCAGATGAATACCCTGGGGTCGCTACTTAAAATTTGCCATCAGCTTCCTGATAAAAACAACAAATTATCTGTATATCAAGCTAACAGATTTAATTTTAAGACTCCTCTTGGAAAATCAGTTGCAGAGGTTGGATGTGAGCCTATTCTGCATATGCGGCATTTCCAGGTCTCCCGTTGTATTGCCCTATATTTTTACCCTTTGATGCTCAATTGCCATAATTTCTCTCTTCACTGCACTAAAGTACTGCTGATTTCTTATTTTTCCTCGAACACATGGGATTGCTGCTGGTTTCTATTTACTGGATATTTAATTACAAGAGTTCCAAATCTTCCATATGCTAATGAATCTATCAAACTTTAATGTTTCATATTAACTCAGTTGTAATGAATTGCAAGAGAAGCATGGATTCTCATGTAGGAAAAAAATGTTAGTGGTTGTGGTGCTAATCATACTTAATTAACTCTATAATAACATGAAAATTAGGTTGTCCAAAAGATTCACACAGCTCAAATGGTAAACTATTCATGAGCCAAGCTTTAGTAGATTGATTAGGTACAAGTTAAATTGAGCTAAGCTTCCATTATTGTTCTTATTACTCAGTCCTACTTTATGTTGGTGAGTCTATTCTATCCTTGTTACATGTGATGTATTACTGTAGAAATAATCAAAGAAATACTTGCATCTGTGGATGATCGGAATAGTTTCTTAAAATGATTGTAATCATGTTCCTAAGTGATCAATAAACCACTCTCTTTCTCATAAAGAAAAAAGCACTTAGCCAATGGTTTCCCTTGAGTTTGTAGCTATCCCAACGCCACACGTTTTTTAAACCTTAAAACTAAGAAAACGTTGTATCAGAAGACCACATGTTTTTCACTGTAGGAGTGAGAATAAATATAATTTTGTTGATGGAAAAAGTGAATCAATGTCCTCACTTTGCTCTCGATCTCATTTTTAATAGCAGTACTAGAAATTAAATACTTTTTTATGCCCTTTTTATGCTCTCTGTTAGTCCTTTTGTATTTTCCAGTGCCAATTATTTTTTCCCCACCATGGACGAACCAAATTTCATTAACAGCAAAATAAATCGGTACCAAACCTAAGTTGAGGCCAAGCTGGAACACAGAGGTTCACCCAACTGTCGCTAAACAAATCACGAAGTCATCAAGCGTTTTCTAGTGCCAATTATACTGTGAATTTTCCATTTCCTTCTTTCTGTTGTGACTTTGTGCTCATCTTTCAGGAAACGAAGAGGTTACCTCACAAGCTTGTTCACCAGGTTGTCCATGGTAGTGGCGACGAACCCTTGTAATAGCTGTTCAACAATACTTGTATTTATTTTATCAAGGTGGTGTGGAGGATGAATATACATTGAAGAATGCCATGTTTAGCTGGCATACCGAATACACCTTCCGGACAGATTATTTGCCCTGTACGGTAGACATCCGGACTTGCCCTGTACGTTAGACATCTCGACATCTGGTGAGCATTAATGTTCGATAAATGGGCTTGGTCTAATTGTGAAATTTTAATTATTCTAAATAAATCTTAAATGACTATTCATGTATGTATATGGTGACCGGTGGAATTTCAGGGCCTGTTTGGTAGATCTCTTTGATTTTATAAGAAATGGAAATGTTTGATATCTGAATTCTTTGGAGAAATGCTTCTCCGAACTGTTTGGTTGTTTGAAAAGAAGAGAGTGTGGCGAAATAGTTCAAGACCCCTTGAGGAGAATGTGCTACCTGGATTTTGACGACAGTGGTGGCACCACCTACTTGGAGTGGAGGTCGTGGGACCGTTAGGGCTTGCAGGGGCAGCCTTCCTGGCACTGGTGATGTTGAGGGCCGCCATTGAGGGCCCTGTGACTTGGAGTGAGAGGTCGTTGGGTTGACGGGGCTTGCAGGAGAGGCTCTCTCGGTGGCGTTGGGCAGTGACTGTTGGAGTGGAGGTCGTGATACCATTAGGGCTTGCATGGGTAGCTTTCTCGACGCTGGTGATGTTGAGGGCTGCCATTGAGGGCCTTGTGACTTGGAGTGAGAGGTCCTTGGGTTGACGGGGCTTGTAGGAGGCCCTCTCAGTGGCGTCAGACGGTGACTGTTGTTGAATATAATGGGCCATTAGTCCATAATTATATTTGATGATTAATTTAAGGTCCCATAATTAATGCTACAAAGAAAATGGTTTAGTACTATATTGATGATTGACCATGTGTTAACTCAACTTCAATAGGTGGCCTTTGTTAGCTCCTGTGGAGAAGTTGAGGGAGGGTGAAGGGGTGCCACACGCGCGCGCCGCCGCTGCCGTCGAGCCGTGTCTTGTTGTCTTGTCGAGGTCGAGACGAGCGAGCGTGACGTGGCACACGAAAACGGGATCTGATCGTTGTGCAATTAATGGTAATTAATTGCTAATTGATTGACTCGTTAATGGCAATTAATTGTGATTGATTGCCATTAACCAGACGTTTCCTCCTGGGCCTATATATTCCATACGCAGTACCTGCGAGAACACATTCAGTCTTCTCTCTTCCTGTCGAGTTGCTCTCTGTCCATTCCCGTCCCGAACCTCTGCGCGCACAGAGATCGGGAGAGCGGGCCTCCGGAACCCGACACCTTGCATCGAGACACCTGCTCGGGTGTTGCGGGCAATCAGGTTTTTGGGGAGCGTCTTCCACGACTGCTCACCGGCGAGATCGTCTTCTTCCACTCCAGCGGGTCTTCTTCCTGGTGGCTCGGGTGTTGCGGGCAATCAGGTTTTTGGGGAGCGTCTTCCACGACTGCTCACCGGCGAGATCGTCTTCTTCCACTCCAGCGGGTCTTCTTCCTGGTGGACGTTCGCGCGGATCGAGATCGACTACTTCGTCTTCTTCCTGGTGGACGTTCGCGGGACTGCACTGCGAACATCTTCCTGCATCGACTGTGGTCCGCTACTTCACGCAACGCACTATGCCGACTAGTGCGAATGGAGTCGTCGGTGCCTTCGGCACTGGTCCCTCCTCTGGGTACAATCTCAAACAATTGTTTTTCACTTTCAGTATGTCTGTTGTTGTTGCAGTAGTATTTTCAATGTTTATCTCTATTCTGAGTAGTGATAAAATTGCACACGTGCACATATATGCCACCATAATATTATGCGTAATTTTCTGGATTAAATCAAACATTAAAATGTCTAAATTTCTAACAATCCAAAAACCTGATATTAGACATTTTTCTGTTAGTGGTTTTGCTGCTGCGTTAAAACCGGATATGTTTGATGGTTCAAACTATAAGCGGTGGCGCGTGAGAATGATATTTTGGTTAACTGCTATGAGTTGCTATCACGCCGTGGAGGGGAAGCCGGAACAGTTTACTCCTGAGGAGAAAACGTTCATGGGTGCTGATAACCTCTTCAGAGGCGCCGTGATTAGTGCGCTCGATAAAAAGTACGTTGACAACTATATTATTTGCACCACTGCTAAGGAATTATGGGATGCACTTGAGGCCAAGTTCGGGGTTTCTGATGCTGGTAGCGAGCTGTACCTCATGGAATAATTGTTTGATTACAAGATGGTTGATAGCCGTTCTGTGATTGAACAAGCACATGAGATACAGGCACTAGCTAAGGAACTAGAACAATTTCCTTGTGTGTTATCTGAAAAGTTTGTGGCCGGTGGTATAATCGCGAAGTTGCCACCTTCTTGGAAGGATTTTGCTACTTCTCTAAAACATCAGAGGAAAGAGTTTGGTCTTGCCGAACTCATGGGAACTCTTGATGTTGAGGAGAAGACGAGGGCA
The DNA here is from genome assembly GCF_000003195.3 of Sorghum bicolor. Taxonomy (NCBI): domain Eukaryota; kingdom Viridiplantae; phylum Streptophyta; class Magnoliopsida; order Poales; family Poaceae; genus Sorghum; species Sorghum bicolor. The sequence continues at coordinate 32,490,491 of NC_012877.2, read as the reverse complement.
AAAGATACACATGGGAAAGGCGTTCAGTCTTCTAGTGCCAATGTGGTGCAGAAGAAAAAACAATTCGCATTCCGTAATAAGAAAAAGAACAAGCAAGAGAACAAGCAAGGAGCAAATCCAAAGCCAAAGCAAACTGTGACTTTTAAGAAGAAAAAGGCAGATGGAGGCTACTTTGTTTGCGGTAGCGATGACCACTGGGCGAGTGGTTGTCCAGACCGCAAATTTAAACGAGAAGAGAAAAAGTCAGTAAACATGGTCATTGTCGAGGCTGAAGGAGGAACATCTGGGTATGGTAATTATTTACCTACTGTTCTGTCATTAACCTGAGTGGTGGATGGATACTGGGGCTAATGTTCATGTGTGTGCTGACATCTCTTTGTTTTCTTCTTATCAGGCCGGCAACACTGGAGCCTTACTGATGGGGAACGGCTTTCATGCGCGTGTTCTTGGTGTTGGTACGGTCATTCTGAAGTTCACTTCGGGAAAGACGGTGCTGATGAAGAACGTGCAGCATGTCCCCTCCATCAAAAAGTATCTAGTTAGCGGCTCACAGCTTTGTAGAGATGGCTACAAAATAGTCTTTGAGGCCAATAAAGTTATACTTTCAAAGTTTGAAACTTTTATTGGTATAGGTTATGATTGCGGAGGCTTGTTCCGCTTATCCATGCATGATGTGTGTAATAAAATCGTGAACCATACTGTGATTTCGAATGAGTCGAATATTTGGCATTCGCGATTTTGTCATGTTAATTATGGTTGTTTAACGCGGCTAGCAAATATGAATTTAATCCCGAAATTTAATTTAGTCAAAGGTTCTAAGTGCCATGTATGTGTGCAATCCAAGCAACCTCGCAAGCCTCACAAGGTTGCGGAGGCGAGGAACTTGGCACCATTAGAATTAATCCATTCCGATCTATGCGAGATGAATGGTGAGTTGACTAAAGGTGGTAAACGATACTTCATTACTTTTATAGACGATTGTACTAGATTTTGTCACGTGTACTTGCTTAAAACAAAGGATGAAGCATTACAATATTTTAAAGCCTATAAAGCTAAAGTAGAAAATCAACTTGAGAGGAAAATTAAACGCTTAAGGTCCGATCGTGGTGGAGAATATTTTTCAAGTGATTTTTCTGACTTCTGCGTAGAACATGGAATTCTTCATGAGAGGACACCGCCATACTCACCACAGTCCAATGGGATTGCCGAAAGAAAGAACCGTACTCTAACTGAGATGGTTAACGCCATGTTAGAGACTTCGGGTCTATCTAAGGAATGGTGGGGTGAGGCGATATTGACAGCGAGTCATGTCCTGAATAGAGTTCCTACAAAGAATAAAGAAATCACACCATTTGAGGAATGGGAAAAGAAAAGAGTAAATGTCTCCTATTTGCGTACTTGAGGTTGTTTGGCTAAAGTGAATGTGCCAATAAACAAGAAACACAAACTCAGACCTAAGACAGTTGACTGTATTTTTCTTGGTTATGCTACTCACAGCATAGGGTATAAGTTTTTAATTATAAACTCTGGAGTACTAGATATGCATGTTGGTACTATAATGGAATCTAGAGATGCAACATTCTTTGAAAGTGAGTTTCCTATGAAAAGTACACCTAATATTTCTAGTCATGAGTCTATAAACTCCCATGAGCAATTTATTCCGATAGAACAATCTGAGGAACCCCATGTTCACTATCCTGAGGAGGATGATAATGTAGTCACTCGAACGAGCAAAAGACAAAGAAAAGTGAAGTCTTTTGGAGATGACTATATTGTGTACCTCGTGGATGATACCCCACAACAACCATTAAAGAGGCATTTTCCTCTCCTAATGCTGACTTGTGGATGGAAGCAATAAGGAATGAGATGGATTCTATAATGTCTAATGGAACTTGGGAAGTGGTTGAACGACCTTATGGGTGTAAACCTATAGGGTGCAAATAGGTGTTCAAGAAAAAGCTTAGGCCTGATGGTACAATTGAGAGGTACAAGGCTAGGCTTGTGGCTAATGGTTATACCCAAAGAGAAGGGGAAGATTTCTTTGATACTTATTCACCTGTTGCCCGTTTGACCACAATTCGAGTGTTATTGTCTTTGGCTGCCTCTCATGGTCTTCTCATTCATCAGATGGATGTGAAGACAGCTTTCCTAAATGGAGAGTTAGAGGAAGAGATCTATATGGATCAACCTGATGGATTTGTAACAAGTGGTCAAAAGGGCAAGGTGTGTAAGTTATTAAAATCCCTTTATGGCCTAAAACAAGCTCCAAAACAATGGCATGAGAAGTTTGACAGAACCTTAACTTCTGCCGGCTTTGCTGTTAATGAAGCTGACAGATGTGTGTACTATCAGTTTGGTGGGGGTGAAGGTGTGATCCTTTGTCTGTACGTGGATGACATGCTGATCTTTGGGACAAGCCTTGTTGTGATCAAGGAAGTTAAAGACTTTTTGTCTAATAACTTTGAGATGAAAGATTTGGGAGAAGCTGATGTTATTCTAAACATTAAGCTTTCAAGAGAAGGCAATGGTGGGATTACACTTGTGCAGTCCCACTACGTGGAAAAGATTTTAAGTCGCTTTGGGTACAGTGACTGTCAATCTGCTCCTACGCCTTATGATCCTAGTGTGCTATTGAGGAAAATCGAAGAATATCAAGGGATCAACTAAGATTCTCCCAAATTATAGGCTCACTGATGTACCTTGCTAGTGCCACGAGGCCTGATATCTCGTTTGCAGTGAGCAAACTTAGCCGATTTGTGTCAAATCCGAGAGATATTCATTGGCAAGCTCTTGAGAGAGTGATGCGCTATCTGAAAGGTACTGTGAGCTATGGCATTCACTATACCGGATACCTGAAGGTATTAGAGGGTTATTGTGATGCAAACTGGATATCTGATGCTGATGTGTTAAAGGCCACAAGTGGATATGTGTTTCTGCTTGGAGGTGGCGCTGTTTCATGGAAGTCTTGCAAGCAGACTATCTTAACGAAGTCAACGATGGAAGCAGAACTCACAGCATTAGACACCACCGGTGCTGAGGCCGAGTGGCTTCGTGAACTCCTGATGGATCTACCGGTGGTTGAAAAACCTGTGCCGGCTATTTCCATGATCTGTGACAATCAAACAGTGATCACTAAAGTCAACAGTTCTAAGGACAACATGAAGTATACTAGGCATGTCAAACGGCGTTTGAAGTCTGTCAGAAAATTGAGAAACTCCGGAGTTATAGCATTGGACTATGTTCATACGTCCAAGAATCTGGCAGATCAATTCACAAAGGGACTATCACGTAATGTGATAGATAGTGCATCGAGTGAGATGGGTTCGAGACCCACGTGAGGTCTACCATGGTGGCAACCTGTTCTATGTGATCGGAGATCCCGTGAAGTAGAATGGTGAAACAAGCCAGAAGTAGATTGTGAGGAAAGACCCTTTATTTAACTCATCTCAATTGCACTTCTTTCCTAAGTCTGTAAGGAAGGCTGATTATATACCTTAATGTATTCCAAAGCGGCTTGTGAAGCGATAGATGTTGTCCTACAGAACATCTTTAAGGAATACACCTATATGAGTTTGACTGCTAGTCACAGTCTATGAGATTTTGGGTGATCTCTAGATACTCATGAATGGGCCAGAAGTATGACTTATATGCTTCAACCAGAGGGAATGTTCATGCAACCCGATATCAGTTATGAGTGTAGATGAAACTTATATCACACAAAACTTGCAATTCAAGGCATAGTCCATTGTTCAAGTTGTGGCTAAGTGTAGTCTGTACTCTAGGTGGAAGTTCAACTTAACAGTCTCCACCAAAACGACTGGTATATGAAACGACATGGAAACTTGAGAGCTTTTCTTATGTGCCCTAGAAATAGGTGGGGATTGTTGAATATAATGGGCCATTAGCCCATAATTATATTTGATGATTAATTCAAGAGCCCATAATTAATGCTATAATGAAAATGGTTTAGTACCATATTGATGATTGACCATGTGTTAACTCAACTTAAATAGGTGGCCTTTATTATCTCCTATGGAGAAGTTGAGGGAAGGTGAAGGGGTGCCACACGCGCGTGCCGCCGCCGAGCCGAGCCGTGCCGTGCCGTGTCGCTTGTCTTGTCTTGTCTTGTCTTGTCTTGTCTTGTCGAGACGAGCGAGCGTGACGTGGCACACGAGGACCAGACCAGACGTGACGTGGCACATGCGTGGTGAATAAGAAAAGGGAGGAAAATGGGATCTGACCGTTGTGCAATTAATGGCAATTAATTGCTAATTGATTGACTCGTTAATGATAATTAATTGTGATTGATTGCCATTAACCAGACGTTTCCTCCTGGGGCCTATATATTCCATACACAGAGACACCTTCCATACCTGCGAGAACACATTCAGTCTTCTCTCTTCCTATCGAGTTGCTCTCTGTCCATTCCCGTCCCGAACCTCTACGTGCACAGAGATCGGGAGAGCAGGCCTCCGGAACCCGACGCCTTGTATCGAGACACCTGCTCGGGTGTTGCGGGCAATCAGGTTTTTGGGGAGCGTCTTCCGCGACTGCTCACCGGCGAGATCGTCTTCTTCCACTCCAGCGGGTCTTCTTCCTGGTGGACGTTCGTGCGGATCGAGATCGACTACTTCGTCTTCTTCCTTGTGGACGTTCGCGGGACTGCACTACGAACATCTTCCTGCATCGACTGTGGTCCGCTACTTCACGTAACGCACTATGTCGACTAGTGCGAATGGAGCCGCCGGTGCCTTCGGCACTGGTCCCTCCTCTGGGTACAATCTCAAACGATTGTTTTTCATTTTCAGTATGTCTGCTGTTGTTGCAGTAGTATTTGCAATGTTTATCTCTAATCTGAGTAGTGATAAAATTGCACACGTACACATATATGCCACCATAATATTATGCGTAATTTTCTGAATTAAATCAAACATTAAAATATCTAAATTTCTAACAACTGTTGGGGTTGGGGCCCACCATTGATGGTGTTGGGAGGAGGTGACCACCTGTTGTCACATGGTGGGGCTTCGTCCTAGTGGCGGTGGCTGGCTGGCGATGATGTATAGGCAGGAAAGATGTCGCTTGCATGCAAGGGAGTGGGGGAGAAGATATCGTTGTTGGGCGTCGAGTGGTGTCTGTGGCTTTGGCTCTTGGTGATGATTCAGTCCTTGGGTTGGTCGTCCCCACCAACTTAGGCTGCGAGTAGATAATGAGGTGGTGGCATGTATTATAATTTCTACCAAAACACATGAACGTTTTGTGTCTTCTTTCGTTGCTATGTTACTATCATAATTTCTCCATCTTAAGGGTTTGCATGCACCGGTGATTGAGAAGAGTACATCTCTAGAACAGTTAGCCCTTGCAATCTGATACCTCGGGTGAATAATTTGGCTTATGCTAATACTGTTCATTTATCTTGTATGAGAAAAACACTTTACAATGGCTGATAAGCTGTGTTGATAAGTTCAAGCGAACATGTCATTGTCGGTCTACTATCAGCCATGATGTCACAAATTAGAAGTACACATCTCATGATCCAATCTGTTATTTCAGTACAGTGGCGGATATAAGCCTAGGGCCAATATGGCCATGGCCCTAGGCGTGGGAAAAATACTAGTGTAGTTTTTTTGTTTTTTCCAGCTAAATCTATATACTAGTATTACTTTAATCCATTAGCATATGATCGGATATTGGTGCTTAATAGTATTGGCTCTAGTCGTGAAAGTTCTCTAGCTCCGTCACTGTTTCAGTATGTATATTGTTTGCATTATATTGTTGTTAATCTTGATGTTGCTCGGTTCAACTAACATGTTAGAGTCTTGTATACTAGCATCTGTATTTTACATGATTTATGTTATGAAATTAATCATAAAATTACCTAATTTAAAAGTCCAAAAACTTTATTGTAGACAGTTTCCTGAATTAAGAATATCTAATTTCGTTGATGCATCGAGAAAGGAGTCAAGGACAAATTTATTGGTGTGCACTTTAAAAGTGGCAAGTGAAGGCCATGCTCAGGTTTCAAGCCAGGAAGGTATTCTAAGGTTTGTACTAGCATGCCTGAAGGAAATATCTCTAATAAAAGTCATAGAAATTTGAAGGAAACCAATACTATCTTTGAGGGGATGCGTTCTTGACTTCCTTGCCGACCGTCTAGTAGATGTGTACGTACATGCACATAAAAGATGGAAAGAAGGTAATATCAGATGCAGGTACATTAAACAATTGGTGGGGACCTGTCAAGTTAATCTACCTCCGATTAACAATGTATTTAAGGGTTGGTAAGCTAGGTCCAGTCCACACCAAGTGCTTAGCAAGAGAATGCTAGCACAGATGAGGTGATGATGGCCATAGAGATGATCGGGTGCTCAATGTCGGAGAGAAGAAGAGGATATGAAAAACAACCCCAAAGGCAAAGGTATATGCTAGGGGTTTTCATTTTGCTGACGGAGATGCAATACGGTGCAGTTTTGGGTAGATATAGCTGTATATTGAGAGGGGAACTCTAAAGAAATTGTGTTTGTCTAGTGCCATCATGTGTTGATTAACTTTGCATATGCATATTCCCTAAAAAAAAAAAACTTTGCATATGCATAAGACCTAGTGAAAGCCCAAGTTTTGTTTTAGAGATTAATGACACCAAGATGCTATTGTCGTTGGTTTAAGTGGTTTGAGTTAGGCATAGCAACACATATGATGAAGGAGAAAAGTGACATGAAGTGGTGGCCACATGATCACAAAGAGATGGCGCTTGGACGTGGAAATGAAGATCAAGGTGATCGAGCACTTGGTGGAGGACAAGGAGTAAAGTGATCAAGGCAAATGTATAACCATAGGGATTTGCTCTTGCCGATCTAAGATGAGTAGAGAAGTGATTGACCGGATTTAGGATAGATCGCCGACCATCAAGAGGGAAAATTACGGTTATCTCTTAAATCATGTGCTACTAGGTCAATATCTTGAGCATATGCATTAGGATCTAGTAAAGTGCTAACCTAACTCCTTTGAAGAAATTGTTTGTGAAATGCTAACACATATACACAATGGTGGTGAACACTTGGTGGTGTTAGAACATTTGTAAAAGAGGTGGAGTTTGAGGGTTAGAGAGGGGTTTGGGTGGCAGGATTCGACGCTTTTAGGAAAATAAATTGCATATTTTCTGTTGGCAAAGTCACGCGAGTTGTCGGACGTTGGGTCACAAAGCGTCGGACGATGAGCCCACGTTCGACACGTTTAGCATAGTAAGGCGCAAACAGGAGTGTGCATTGGAGCGTCCAACGCCTCGCATTGTAGCAGTGCTGCCAGAAGGGGGTTTCGACGTTGTGTGCATCGGACGCTGGCATGCCTCCAACACCATCAGATGCGTCTGGTGCTAGCACGAAGGTTTTCAAACCTCTTTGAGTAGCGTCTGGTGTGAGCAGGCCACATCTGTTGCAGAGCAACGACGCGTCTGATGTGTGCTAACTCTGGCTCGTTTAGTTTCTAGTGATTGTTGAAGATCAAAGGGTCACACTCAAAGAGCAACACATGGCAGTGATCTAACACACGTGGCCAGTGAGTGTCGGACGCTGGACCACATCTGACGAGGAAGCGTTGGAGCGTCCGACGCCCCTGATTCTGTCCCTAACCGCTAGCTATTGAGTGAAATGTTATAAATAGAAGGTGACCATGTTTGGGAGATTCTCTTTTGCACATCTGAATACTTGAGGCATACTTTGAGCTAGATATCATCCCTTCCACTCATCTCCTTGCTTGATTGCTCATCTTAGTGAGATTGAGTGAGATTCAAGTGCATTGCTTAGAGAGTTGCATCTAGTGGCTCTTGATCCTTGAGTTTGCTACAGATTTCTCGTTACTCTTGGGTGTTTCCTAACACCCTAGACGGCTTGGAGCACCGGTGGTTTTGAGCTCATGATTGGAGATTATTTCAAGCCTCACCAATTGATTTGTGAGGGGTGTTGGCGGTTCTTAATGACATATTTACCCAGCCAAGATAGTCCATGCAAAGGAAGAACAACATGTATTTTACTCACATATACTTATTAAATGCTTACCAAGTTCCACATGTAGTGCAAGTTGTGTTTTGCAGATCATATACAGGCATACAGGTGGAAAGCAAATAAAAAAGGCGCAATCTTACACATAAAAAATGCGCAAATAAGCAAGTACATAAAAGCCCAATATAGAAGTGCATCAATTTGCAGGTGGATCTGGACTCAGGGCCCGAGAGGAAGGCAACGGGCTTCGTGCCGGGGCCAGTGGGGCCCACCAGGGGGCGGCCGCCCCCTAGGGTTGGCCGACCCTAGCCAGCCCATCTCGGCAGCGCCTTTCGCAGAGGCGGTGCTGAGCCTATCTTCCCGCAGTCCCCGCGTGCAAATTGCAGTTTACACCCTAGGGAACCGACCTTCCCCACCTATTTAAGGAGGGGGAGAGGGAGGCTCCATTCATCTCATCACATTCACAATCAACACTCCACCTTCAAGGCACTTGGGCACTACCTCTTCTTAGTTTTTTCTTTTAGCTTTTAGAGAGAGAGTTGGGTGAGCTATCAAGGAGGGCTTGGCTCCTTGGAGAGAAACTTGGGTATGAATAAAGAATATCTTTACTCCAAGTCCATGCCTTATCATGTCCGATATAGTTCTTCATATGAACTAGAGTATGGTTCTTATGCTATGGTATATGACATAGATCATAGGCCCTGTTTTATGATGCTAGCATATGAACTAGAATATACATTTTAGTATATAGTTCTTATAGTATAATGCTACCCTAGGGCTAGTAGTGTATTATATGAACTAGTGCTAAGTGTATTGTGTATTATTGTCACTTAGGACTTTAGTCTGATTGCTTCATGTTAATTAATTGCCTAGAAATAGCTTTGTGTGAAGATGGGGGTTTATCATGCTCTTTTGAGTAGGCTCGGGCTTCTTACCTGTCGATCCGTAGGGTCGGGGACCCAGGGAGTCTGAGTAGGTTCTTTGCATGTAAGCATGGTGCTTGGGTGTAAAGGCTGGGTAAATGCATTGTCCTAGTCCACGGTTGAGGGGATGGCGGCAGGTGGTGACAGCCCTGTCCGTCCTTGGCATTCCCCCACGTTCGGCTAGGGTGTAGGAGTTTAAATAGTTGCAGAGGTTGCTGGCAGACCAGTACTCGCGTAACCTCCCAAACCATCTAAACACAGGACTAGATCTAAGTAGTATAATTACATGATTAACTTGTTCTATGACATGATCTGTATCTAGGACCACACCTGCTCCAATAGGTTGTTTGTTTATTCTTTGATTCAATTCATTCTTTTAGTCTCTTTTTATTCCTTAGCCCATATGCCATGCCTAGATTGTGATGGATCACTATTCTACATATAAATGTTTATCACCTGCTATGACTTTTGATTCCATTATTGCTATCATAATTACTTTGATCTATGCTTATTTTAGAATCCTTAACATATTAAGCCTTTCTTAGAGCTAACCTATAAATACGACACTCGGTAAATCCCCGGGTTGAAATGCTACACGATAATTCCCGTCCGCTTGCGGTACTTAAACTCCAAACCTAAGGAACTATCACCCCGGTATATACTTAACACTGTTGCTAGACATGCGCCGAGCTAGTGACTTGTTAAGGAATACCAACATGTAAATCCTAGTGCCACTACCAGGATTAAGAACTGGAACCCTACCCTAACGGTAATAAGGCGCCGTTATCGGGAAGGTAGATCTAGCTTCGTATTCAAGGTGGTGATGCTACGGATCTGCCAATATAACACTGCCAATGTCATTATCATGAGTAGGGCAGAACCCTATTCTAGGTAGCAACGCTAAGAAACACTAACAAGCATTTCTGGCACCGTTGCTTAGGATAGATTTATTCTCTAATCTTGGTGATTGCATTAGTAAGTGTTATCACGACATTTCTGACATCATTGCTGAGGACGAATTAAACCCTGTTCTTAGTGATGACGTTAAGAAATGCCAACAAGCATTTCTGGCGCCGTTGCCGGGGAAGGCTAATATGAAAATGATTCTAGATAAATATAATCAAGTAATCTGATGTGCGTAATGAGTCAATTGTTTTGCAGGCTAACTCTACATGTTTTCTCCCTATTGTGGATGAAACAGGAGGAATAGTGTATGCCTGGTTTCTCTTTGCCGGAAAACTACATCTCCGATCCCGAGGCACTCCTAAGGACTTCTGCTACTCCACCGACAAGTGAACCAACCGGTACTGCACCAACCCCGAATGAACTCATGGCCGCCGAGAAGACACTCTGCAAGTTCTCCGTGCCTGCTGTCACCAACGTGGCCACTGGCCCCGCTGTTGACACGGCCGGCAAGAACTTCGAGCTACGCACCGGCCTGATCACCATGGTGCAGGCGAGCCCATTCTGTGGCTTGCCAAGCGAGGATGCGAATGCACACCTTCAACACTTCCTGGAGCTATGTGACACGATTGTCATCAAGGACATCACTCCTGATGTCATTCGGCTCCGCCTCTTTCCTTTCTCCCTCGTGGGGAAGGCGAAGAGGTAGTTCTATCAAGATAAGGAAGCTGTCACCACGTGGGCAAAATGCTCCGCGGCATTCCTCGCCAAGTTCTTGCCCATAAGCAAAACTAATTTTTTGAGGGGAAGGGTTGCCAGTTTTCAACAAAATGCCAGCGAAACAATCCCTGAAGCATGGGAGCGGCTACAATAGTACATCCTAAGCTGCCCCCATCACGGCATGGAGAACTGGATGGTGCTCCAGAACTTCTACAATGGGCTCACGCCCATGTCGAAGGGACACCTAGACGCCGCCGCTGGAGGCGCGTTCCTATCACTTACCACCGCCGGGGCCAAGGCCCATATCGAGAAGATGGTAGAACACTAGAGCTGGGGGGAGGACAAAACTCATCCACCAGCTGCCAAAACACAAAAAGGCATGCATACCGTGAAGGAGACGGATATGCTTGCCGCAAAAATAGATTTATTGATGAAGCAACTCACCGAGAGGAACCAAGAGAACCCCTCGAACTTGGTGAAGGCCATAGACTCGCACATGACGTGTGAGGTCTGTGGAGAAGTTGGCCATTCGGGGAATGATTGCCCCGAAACCCGTGAAGACGCTGCCTACATCAACAACGGGTTCCGCCAACAAGGAGGCGCCAACCAAGGTAATGGTTGGAATAATTAGTCACGCTTTTCATTCCAAGGTAATTCGAGTTTTAATTCGAATCAACCTTCATTAAAAGACCTAGTTCTTGGATAGGCTAAAATAAATGAAAGCTTAACCAAAAAGATGCTGTCCAACGACAAAATTTTAGAAAACGTAAATACAAAATTAGAAAACCTTGCCTCTTCCGTACAAAACAAACTGAGCTTTAATAAAATGATAGAAACACAACTAGCTCAGATCGCCGCTGCAATTCCTACTAAGAATGCGGGTAGACTCCCGGGGCAACCCGAGAACTCTCCCACTAACCATGCAGGGCGAAATTCAAACGACGGAAGAGAGTCCTTCTAAAAAAGGACTATAAACATTTTTTTTAGCCTCCGCCGAAGGTAATCGGTAGTTATCTTAAAAAGATATATATAAATTTTTTTTGAAAAATATTCAAAAATTCATTTTCAGCTAGGAAATAAAATAAAATAATAGAAAAATATTTTTTTCTAAATTTGTCGAAAATAAAAATTTTACAAATAAATGTTGGAAATTGCAAAAGTCATTTTTTCAGCTGGAAGTGCATCAATATGCCAACAGAATACTTCAAAAACTAGCCGTTGGAAGATGGAGACAAAAGCTGGGGAGCAGCGGGGCCCACCAGGGGGCGGCCGCCCCTAGGGTCGACCGACCCCCCCCAACTGCTCTGGCCAACGGCCAGCTTGGGGAGGCTCCTAGTTGCCCTCACCCCGAATCCACCTGCATTTTCAAACTATAAATACAAGGGGTTCGGGTGTGGCCCTCTCCACCCATTCTCACTTCACTTCATCACTTCCATCTTCACTCTCCAAGCAACACTTTCACATCTTTGCTATTTCCGACCAACCACCAGCAGAAACCTCACAAAAAAATCACCTATCCAAGCTAGCTATCCACTGGTGCAAGCATTACACCATGAAAAGGTTCGGCAAAACAGTTTCGGGGGCGTTTAAAAGAGTCACTAGGTCATCCTCGAAGCGCCCCTATCGGAGCACTTCCTCATACTACACCAATCCCCGATGGAGTCCTTCCGCTGAGGAAGAATTCCTGGAGATCGAGGAGGTAGAGGAAGAGGTAGAGGAAGAAGAAGAGGAACAAGAGGAGGAACAACATGAAGAAGGAGGAGCCCACCAATTCGACTTGGTGGGTGATCGAGAACATCAAGCCTACAACATGCTCAAGGACCGGATCTTCCTCCATACGCCGGTCTACGATGACTCACTCCTCTCCGACATCGGTATGGACTCTGAATTCCTCTCCATATGGAAAGCCGCTGGGTGGGACAACATTCACCCCATAACTTAGTATTGATCCTATACCCTTACCATTCAATTCCTGTGCACTTTAAGAGAAACATATGAAGGTATTTCTGTTCGTTTATTTGGAAATGAATATGCTATCTTTTGGAAAGACTTAAGCAAATACCTTGGTTTTCATCAAAGATGCTCTCTTGATTTAGTGCATGCCACAAAAGGGTTTAATAAGGATATGTTTTGGGAAGAAATCACGGGGCAAGTTCACACTGGAAAATACTATCCTAGAAATGCCCACATCCAACACCCCACTCTAAGGTTTTTACACCTTTGGCTATCCATAACAATGTTTCGTAGCCAGGATACCCGCGTTGTGCGATTAAATGAAATGAGGTTACTTTACGCAGCTAGAATGAAAATAAAAGTTGTGCCTGTGCAAGAAATTGTAAGGCATTGGTCAGATATAATCAAGACAACCACCCCTATCTCTTTGACTTCACTCATAACACATGTGGCCACGGCCATTGGTGCGTTGAAAGGGCAAGATCTTGATTATATTCAAATTCCACGCACCATGATTAATGAAACCTATCTTATCCAAGGTCACCATTTGAAAAGAGATAATGCGGGCGGTCTTGTGTTTTATTTCCCAGGGTATACAAACGTAATCCGATTACCTAACCCGGGTCTACGCTTGTATAACTCTAGGAGACTAACCTTTGATTTGCAGATAGCTGAAACTGTGCGAAGGCGTAGTGTTTCTGGCAGGGACATCGGCGGATCCAGCTCCCAGCCACCACCCTCCTATACATAGCCGATCTACCCGTCGGGGTGGGACACACCCATGCCGACACAAGGTGTTGAGGGGTGGGCTGAGGCGGATTCTAGCGCTTGGGAACAACAATCGCGCAGGAGGGCCGAATCACCAGAAGAACATCCTTCGGCCTCCACAGTAGGCCGAACCGACTTGGAGCGCCTCCAAGCTCAGCTTGGGGGACTGGTGGTGCGCACGGATGAGATCCAGGATACTCTCCAACAACACATCCAAACCACCGATGCGCACCACCAGCATGCCGTGGAGTGGCACCAGCAAGGGTTGCTATGGCAACAGCAACTACAGGCCTGGCACCATCAGCAGCAAGAAGAAATGCAAGCTCGCCAAGATCAGCTGCTGAAACAGTCCCAAGACTTCTGGCGGTACATGGGGTACAACCCCGATCAGTAGGCCAGAAGCTAGCTTGGGGGAGGACCCCCAATCCCGAGGTTATCTGCATTGCATATTTATTTTCATGCATCCTTAATTTTAAATTAGCATGTTTTCTTTATGAAATTTCCATTAGTTAAATTCATGCTTTAATTATTGCATATAAAAAAAAATGAAAAATGCTAAAAAACAAAAATATAATTCCACTCTTATATGTGATGTAATATATATGCTTCTTCCTTGTTGAAATGATGAATAGTTGCTCTATCGTAATTTCTTTCCAGTATCTAGTTTCAACCTTGAATTCTCCAAACTAATAAAATGATTAAATGCGTGGGTTGAAAAATGCTCTATCTAAAGTCTAAAGTAATTAATGGATATATTTGTGATGATTTGAGCTGCTAGTATCCTGTTCTAAACAACGCTAGAGTTCTGGAGTTTTTACAAAAATAAAATAATCACATTGAGTTAGATTAAGCTTTGTTGACCCTTTGAGAGGTTGTCATACCATTGAAAACAAAAATATTTCATTATGTTATCATCTCAAAAGTTTGTTAGAAGGCATATGGCTATGAAAGAAAAGCATCCGAGGAAATAAAAAGGGACATGTGTCCGAAACCTCAAAAAGAAAGATCACGAGGAAATAAAAAGGGACTTGTGTTCGGAACCTCGAAAAAAATAAAAATAAAATAAAATGGGCAAGTGCCCAATAGTAGAATTAGCCACATAGCCAAGTGTCTCTAATAGACAAAAAGAGAATGATGGAAAAGAAAAAGTTTTCAAAAATTCAATGGTATGATTAACTTTCTCTTTGGATCCATTGTTTAATTTGACAAATAAATGTGCTAAGTTTTGAAAAATCAAAAACTCCAGAACAAAGGTGAAGTAAAAAACTAGGGATATAGCACTAGATCTGATCAAATCCATTCTGCAAATGCTTAAGGACCAAAGGTATGAGCAATAAGCCCCATGACATATCTGTTCAAAATTCAAAGGAGAATTCTTGTTTGAAGGTATGTACTGGATAGAAGTGAAAATATTGTAGCAACTCCTGATCAACAACCAAGATCTTAGCTTCTTGCTCGAGGACGAGCAAGGGGTAAGCTTGGGGGAGTTTGTTGGCGGTTCTTAATGACATATTTACCCCACCAACATAGTCCACGCAAAGGAAGAAAAGCATGTATTTTACTCACATATACTTATTAAATGCTTACCAAGTTCCACATGTAGTGCAAGTTGTGTTTTGCAGATCATATACAGGCATACAGGTGGAAAACAAATAAAAAAGGCGCAATCCGACACATCAAAAAAATGCGCAAATAAACAAGTACCCAAAAGCCCAATATAGAAGTGCATCAATTTGCAGGTGGATCTGGACTCAGGGGCCCGAGAGGAAGGCAACGGGCTTCGGGCCGGGGCCAGCGAGGCCCACCAGGGGGCGGCCGCCCCCTAGGGTCGGCCGACCCTGGCCCGGCCCATCTTGGCACCGCCTTTCGCAGAGGCGGTGCTGAGCCTATCCTCCCGCAATCCCCGCGTGCAAATTGCAGTTTACACCCTAGGGAACCGACCTTCCCCACCTATTTAAGGAGGGGGAGAGGGAGGCTCCATTCATCTCATCACATTCACAATCAACACTCCACCTTCAAGGCACTTGGGCACTACCTCTTCTTAGTTTTTCCTTTTAGCTTTTAGAGAGATAGTTGGGTGAGCTATCAAGGAGGGCTTGGCTCCTTGGAGAGAAACTTGGGTATGAATAAAGAATATCTTTACTCCAAGTCCATGCCTTATCATGTCCGATATAGTTCTTCATATGAAATAGAGTATGGTTCTTATGCTATGGTATATGACATAGATCATAGGCCCAGTTTTATGATGCTAGCATATGAACTAGAATATAGTTCTATTGAAAATGATATGACATACATTTTAGTATATAGTTCTTCTAGTATAATGCTACCCTAGGGCTAGTAGTGTATTATATGAATTGGTGCTAAGTGTATGTTGTATTATTCTCACTTAGGACTTTAGTCTAATTGCTTCATGTTAATTAATTGCCTAGAAATAGCTTTGTGTGAAGATGGGGGTTTATCATGCTGTTTCGAGTAGGCTCGGGCTTCTTACCTGTCGATCCGTAGGGTCGGGGACCCAGGCGAGTCCAAGTAGGTTCTTTGCATGTAAGCATGGTGCTTGGGTGTAAAGGCCGGGTAAATGCATTGTCCTAGTCCACGGTTCAGGGGATGGCGGCAGCTGGTGACAGCCCTGTCCGTCCTTGGCATTCCCCCACGTTCGGCTAGGGTGTAGGAGTCTAAATAGTTGCAGAGGTTGCTGGCAGACCAGTACTCGCGTAACCTCCCAAACCATCTAAACACAGGACTAGATCTAACTAGTATAATTACATGATTAACTTGTTCTATGACATGATCTGTATCTAGGACCACACCTGCTCCAATAGGTTGTTTGTTTATTCTTTGATTCAATTCATTCTTTTAGTCTCTTTTTATTCCTTAGCCCATATGCCATGCCTAGATTGTGATGGATCACTATTCTACATATAAATGTTTATCACCTGCTATGACTTTTGATTCCATTATTGCTATCATAATTACTTTGATCTATGCTTATCTTAGAATCCTTAACATATTAAGCCTTCCTTAGAGCGAACCTATAAATACGACACTCGGTAAATCCCTGGGTTGAAATGCTACACGATAATTCCCGTCCGCTTGCGGTACTTAAACTCCAAACCTAAGGAACTATCACCCCGGTATATACTTAACACTGTTGCTAGACATGCGCCGAGCTAGTGACTTGTTAAGGAATACCAACATGGCAATCCTAGTGCCACTACCATGATTAAGAACTGGAACCCTACCCAAATGGTAATAAGGCGCCGTTATCGGGAAGGTAGATCTAGCTTCCTATTTAAGGTGGTGATGTTACGGATCTGCCAATATAACACTGCCAATGTCATTATCATGAGTAGAGCAGAACCCTATTCTAGGTAGCGACGCTAAGAAACGCTAACAAGCATTTCTGGCACCGTTGCTTAGGATAGATTTATACTCTAATCTTGGTGATTGCATTAGTAAGTGTTATCACAACATTTCTGACATCATTGCTGAGGACGGATTAAACCCTGTTCTTAGTGATGACGTTAAGAAATGCCAACAAGGGGTTCTTGAGCCTTTCCCTCGGGAGATCGCAATTGGCTACTCTAGTGGATTGCTCAGGGTTTGGAGGGTTTGGCTTTGGATTGCCAATTAGCTCGTGGTCCATCAAGTGGGTGTATCACCATAATGAGGACTAGCTTGCTGAGAAGCAAGTGAACCTCGGTAAAAAATCATATGTCATCTCTTGCCAAGGATTTCTTATTGTGCATATATTGTGATTGATTCTTGATATAGGAATCTTTACACACTCTTTTACTTACTTTCTTATCTTGCTTAGTTGTGCAACTTGTGTAGTTTAGTTTTTTGGTTTAGGAGTGTAGGTAGGTGTTGTAGTGCTTTGTTGCTGTGTTTGAGTGTTTAGCCTTATACAAGACTTGTGTAGGTGGCTTGCATAACTTAGTTGATCTAGTGCTAAAATTGCTTCGCCATTTGTTTTACTAACCAATTTAAATAGGTTATTCGCCCTGTCTAGCCATTTGTACCTTACAAATGGCATCAGAGCCGAGGCACTGTTTGTTTGAGGCTTAACGATCTTCGGTGAAGTAATGGCTCTTAGTCTTCATATCAACAATACTAAGAAGGCACCTTACTTTGATGACACAAATTATGCATATTGGAAGGTCAAGATGATTGCTCATGTTAAGTCAATTAATTGAGAGGCTTGAAAGGTGACCAAAACAAAGTTTGAGGTAGCAAATGACAATGTACCAACACCAGTTGAAGAAAAGAATCTTCAATGCAATGACATTGCCATAAATGCCATTCATGAAGCCATTGATGATAATACCTTTGACCAAATCAAAAATATTGAGATTGCTCATGATGCGTGGGCAAAGTTTGATGAAATATTTGAAGGCACCAAGGGCACTAAGACCGCCAAGGCATACATTCTCCAAGAGAAGTTCTCAAGTTTCAAGATGCTAGAAGATAAAAGTGTGCCAGAGATGTTCCATCAGTTGTAAGTGATTGTGAATGAGCTCAAGGCACTTGGGAAGAAGTTAAGGATAGTCAGTTCTCTATGAAGTTATTGAGAAGCTGGCCCAAGAGATTTGACACATTGATCACCGTGCTTGTGAAGACAACTCTTAGTGAATCCACACCACAACAAGTGTTCCAAGGGGTGATGACTGATGATGTATATAGATAAGATGATGGGAAAGATGAGTTGGTTAAGAAGGAGATGGAAGGGGAGAAGAAAGATGATGAAAACAAGAAGAGTATGGCATTCAAGGCCTCCACATCCAAGGGAAAAGCCAAGGTAGCATCATCAAGTGATGAAGACTCAAGCTCCTGTTATGGAGATGATGATGATGAGGAAATCACTCTCCTTGTCAAGCGACATGGCAAATTCATGAAGAAGAAGAGATATCGGGTAAGAAGAAAGAAAAACTCATCTAAGAAGAATGGTTATGCTATGAGGTGCTTAGATGTCATAGCAAGGATCATCTCATTGCCAAATGCCCTTATGATAGTGATGATGAAGATGCTATCAACAAGGAAAGAAAGAAGCAAAAGAAGCAAGTAAAGGAGGGATCTCACAAGAAGAAGGTTGATGCTCATGTTGCTATATGGGATAGTGATGACTCTTCAAGTGATGATGATGAGCATAGCAAGAAGAAAAGTGCATGCTAGCATTGCAATCTAAGGAAAGAGCTTCATCTTCGACACTCCATCATGCTTCATGGCTAAGGCCACTAACGTATCATCCGATGATGAGAGTGACTGTGCTAGTGATAGTGATGATGATGAATCCACTAAAGATGAACTAAACATTATGCTAGAGGATTGTACACAACACTTTAAAGAATCTAGAAAGGAATGCAAGGCCTTGCTTAAGGATAAGAAAACCCTTATTGTTCAATTTTATAAGTCAACAAGAGTCTAAAGAAGGGTTAAAAATGAGCTTTACCATAGACTTAGGGGTTTTAACTAACAATTTCCATGAGTTTTGGTGAATGTCTATTTCTACAGAGGGTTATCAGGAAACAACCAAAAGAGGCCCACAAGTTAGATTTACATAGAGAGAAACCAACCCTACTACGAAAAAGAATAATCTAGAAGACTTGAGAAGGAAACCCTACAAAGGAGGGGGCCATCTGGCCTAATGTTGATATTTGGTAACGCCATCAGGAAATGATCCGCAAGCGCACG
The DNA here is from genome assembly GCF_000003195.3 of Sorghum bicolor. Lineage (NCBI taxonomy): Eukaryota > Viridiplantae > Streptophyta > Magnoliopsida > Poales > Poaceae > Sorghum > Sorghum bicolor. The sequence continues at coordinate 32,471,533 of NC_012877.2, read as the reverse complement.
GATATCGGTGAGCATTTCACCCGGGAGGTTATCCAGAGTATCATATTTATATTTTTACCACTGGGAGAAAGCGTGCATCTGACTAACCAAATCTATTGCTACTACCCTTTAGGCTACAAACAATGTGATTCGATGTGAGCGATGTATAGAGAAGACTACAACCGCACTCTCGTTCTAACCTTGGTAAGGATGATCTACTGTTCTATTGGGGAGGCTCACGGAATCTAGAAACCACAAAGGATGTTTGACCCGCACCTATAAACCCTATTGATCCTTCTAACGGGATGTGGGCTACAAAGGTAACTCGGAAATATCACGTTTCTCGCTACTACCATGGTCCAGCTAGACAGGGGATATCTATGAGTACCATAGCTCAAACACCACGTTTACGCTAGCAATGATTACTCTAAACTCAACCGGAAGTGTCGGCGTTTTCCCCCCGGGGGGTCACACCAACGAGTAAATTTGTATGCGTGCTCCCTTTCCCGGATGGTGATGCAAGAAGACACAAAGATTTATCCTGGTTCGGGCAAGAGAAGGCCCTACGTCCAGCGGGGGGGGATAGTTTGTATTATCTTGCACCTAAGTGCTTGTACAGGGGCGAATACAAGCGTGGTATGAAGTGTCGAGCTGTACTACGTATGAGCGTGGTCTTGTGTCGTGATCTCCTATGTGTGAGCCCCTCTTTCTATTCCTGAGTCTCCCCTTTTATAGCTCCAAGGAGAGACCTAGGGTACATGCGTAGATGTTAGAGTAGGGGTCGATAGCCGCATGGAGCGCTGACCTACTCGAGGCTTCCGTACAGCATGGCCTCGAGCCGTCCCATCTTGATAACCCGGTGATGATTACGCGTGCTCCTGCATTCCGCCCTGTACGCCGCCTCGCGCTGGTTCTGAGGTCGCACGCTCGTACGGTATGGCGGCAGATCCGGCGGGGTAGTTGTGGTGTTGTCAGTCGACGCCCGACTCGTCTCCAAGAAGGAGCCTGGTGAGGTCGAGGGTCGGACGTCGTACGAGGTGTCGATATCTGGAGCGCTGACCTTGGGTGTCTCGAGGGGGTCCCGATTAGACGTTCCATCCTTGTTTCCCGCGTCCTGACACGCCCTGGGTCGTTCGGTGGGAAGGCTGCAAAAAGAACGACGGGACAGAAGCCTGTTCCCTATCACGCCTCCCGTGACCCATGTGTTAGGTGGGGAAGCGTCAGGTGCATTAAATGCCCTGGCTCTCGTGCGCGCGTCAGGCGGCGGACAGTGTCCTTGCGCTCGACGCCTCTCGGTTCGCTCGAGCCCGCTTCCGTATTCGACGGCGGTTGTCGCTCGAGCCCTGATCGATTCGCTCGACGCTATTTCCGTCTTCGAGGCTGCGGCTGTCGATGGCCGCGCGTGTGTGTGGGCGGAGCGTCGAATCGAGGAGCTAGTTTTATGCACGGATGGTCTCGTTATACGCATTGGTGAGGGTACCCCTTGTTGATACCCTCGACAGTAGCCCCCGAGTCTTCATTCGAGCGCTGGCGCTCGAGTGGAGACTTTCGCTTTTACGGTCGAGCTTCCGTGGGGGCGCGCGAGCGACCCCGCGGAGGTAGCCCCCGAGCCCTCGAGGGAGTATTTAACTCCTTCGAGGGTTATTTTGCCAAATTTGCAGAAACGCTGTCAACACCCGTGGTGGAAGGTTCTGTTCGGCTTTGCCTTGCGTGGAGATTTCGACGTACTCTCGATAGAGCGAGCGTCTTCCACCCCAGATTGATTTCCTAGCGGGTAGTCCAAGTGAGAACCTGTGCCCCTTTCGAGGGGGTCAGCTGTAGCCCGGAGGCGTCCTCATGAAGCAGGGTCGACGTGGTCGGGGATACCGGTCTCATTCGATAGAGTCCAGCGGCTCGATGCCTCCCTTCGGGGGGATTCCTCTCGACTGTCTCGACCCTACCTTGGACATCGCCAGCGAGTCCTCGAGGCGGGCCTCGATTTTCGACCACTCGCTCGGGATCCCTGACTCTTGGTGCTCGAGATCGGCTGTCGAACCCTTTCGACGGGCCAGCCATCGACCTCTCGAGACTATCGTGGGCGCATACCTTGGCTTACGAAGTAAGGAAGCTGCCGTACCGGTTCGTCTTTCTGCCCGTTGGGCGCACCTTTTGAGGTAAGTGACGTTGCGACACTGTATCGGCGGGGAATTCGGAGCGTCCGGCCTGTGAGGAGAGAAAGGACCGTTAGACGGCGCATTTATGGGGGGAGTTACCTCATTTATCGGATCTATCCGTTGGTCGGCCGCTATCTATAAATACGCCGTGGTGTTGCTCCATTCCTTCTCTCCCCTTCCGTCCTCTCGCCTTCGTCTTCTCGCTGCCTTTGCTCTCTTGCTTCCACCACGCGCGCGTGCACCCCCTCGAGCGGTAGTGAATCCACCATCCTTCCAACCAAGATGCCTGTGAGGCTTGTTGCCGCCGACGACTGGCGTCCGTCGTTGATGACGGACCGCCGTCTGCTAGAGCTCGAGAATGAAGGGCTCTTGCGCCGCCGCACTTCGCAGTCTTCGCCGGAGTGGATCGCGCCGCCGGCGAGTCACAGGGAGCCCCAGCCACCCGAGGGCTATGTGGTGTCATTCGCCAAGTTCCACCGCCATGGCTTGGGTGCTCCCCCGAGTCGCTTTATGCGGGCCCTCTGCTTCCACTATGGAGTGGAGCTCCAGCATTTTTCCCCGAACGCCATCACCGTCGCGGCGGTCTTCGCCGCGGTGTGTGAGGGCTGTCTGGGGATGATGCCCCATTGGGATCTATGGCTCCACCTCTACAGGGGTGAACTTTTCAACGCCCCCACCGGAACCACCGGCGTGAGGAAACCCGTGCGGGCCGGATGCCTCAACCTGGTGTTGAAGACGAAGAAGACGGAGAGGCCGCGCGAGTACATCCCGGTGGGGCTGTCGTCGAACCATGCTGGGTGGGACTCCCAGTGGTTCTATCTGAGAAACGACGACGGTCTCTTCCCCGCCTACACGGGCCGTCTGATCTCGGAGCGCCCAGACAACTGGACGTATGGCGTCGTCCAGGAGCACCAGTCGCGGCTCGACCCCCTCCTCGACGCCATGAAGAAGCTGCGCCTGGAGGGCCTGTCCGCCGCTCTCGTCCTCTCGGCCGTCCATCGTCGGAGGGTCCTTCCCCTGATGTCTCGGCCGTTTAGGATGGACGAAATGGGGCCGGGCGTCTCGTCCCGGGATCTCGAAGCTTGCCGGATGTCCAACGTGGCTCTGGCGGACGATGAAGTCGCCGCCCGGGTCAGGGCAGCCATCGCCGGCGACTTCAAGTCGCAACATGTCAACGGCTTCCCCATGAGGCCTGATGAAGGCTCGGTCGATCTGGTATGTTTTCTTCCTCGTGGGTAGCCTTGACTCTGGGTTCCTTTTCCACCCCCTTTTTCTAAGTCTACTTTTTACGGTGGCAGGGGCGGATGGACGTTCGATCCTCGAGGCCCCCAGTGAGGGAGGACGAAGTTGACCGCGACGCGCGGTGTCGGTTCGCCGAGAAGTCGAAGTCCGTCAAGGACTCTAAGAAGAAGGGGAGAAGAAGAAAAACCTCGACCGGCAAGCCTTAGAGGCGCGCCGGTCCAAGTCCAGGCAGAGGGGAGAGCCTGAGGAAGAGTCCCCCAGCGAGAAAGATGACGACGATGACGAGGAGAGTGAGGACTCCGAGGGGATGGCGTCTCGTCTTGACCGGATCCTCGGGGGTCCATCTCAAGGCGACGTCGACGCTCCTCGGGCAGAAGCTCCGACGGGGGGCCCAGGCGGGTCCTACCGTCCTCGCGCCGACACCCCTCCCGCGCCCAAAGTCAGTCAAGTCGCGCCGCGCCCTCCCCCGGCGCCCAGGGAGGGCGGTCATGCCAAGCCCCAAGCGACGGGGCCACTGACCCGCGGTCGCGCAGCGGCCTCCGAGAAAGGAGAGGTCGGCCGCAGGAGTGCCAGTCCCGGCGCCCGTCAGGCGGGAACTGACGCACCTAGGCCAGCGCCAGCCCTCGAGGGGCCTGGAGCCTTGACGCGGGGTGGCTCGAGGCCCACCGGTCGGGGCGGAGGGAGGCGAGTCGTTCTCCCTGTGGGGTAAGCCTTCTCGATGCTGTGGCTTTTGTCTTTCTACTCCCCTGCGTTTCCTCATATGCCGTTCTTTTCTCAGGCTAAAGCGGACCCTCGAGCGGGCCCAGCCGTCCATGGCAAAGAGGCTCAAAACGGGAACCGCCTCCAAGGAACTAGGTTTATAGCTTGTTTATGGCCCCTGTGATGTTCTCGCGTCGGTTATTACAGCGTCTAACCTTCATCCCTTGTTTTGTAGGCTCCTCCGACTCCCAACCTCCAGCCGGTGTCGAGAGGAGTCCGCCTCGTCCCGTGCCTGCCTCGTCGCCGCCGACTTGTGGCGAGGTGTCCCAGACGCAAGCGTCAGAGGGAGCCCCCGAGCCCCCTCGGTTGGGGGTCGAGGGGGAACCCATCACCATCAGCGACACGTCTGATGGTGACAGAGCGTCTGGGGGTGCCCGCCCTATGGAGGAGGAAACGTCGAGCCCTCGTGTCGCGGGGTCAACTCTCTGGCCCGCCGGCCTCCATACCCTCGAGGAGCAGAAAAAGAAGAGGGAGGAGGATGAACAGCGGGAGCGCGAGGCGGCGCGGCAGCCGCAGGAGCGCGAGGCACAGCAACAGCAGCAACAACAACAGCAGCAGCAGCAACAACAACAGCAGCAGCAGCAACAGCAACAACCGCAGCAGCAACCGCAGCAGCAGCAGCAACCACCGCAGCAGCAACAGCAGCAGCAGCAGGCGGGCCAAGAGGAGGGACCGCTCGAGACTCCGCCCCAAGGTCCGGCCCAGCCAGTGCCACCGGAGCCGCAAGGGCTCGGTGAGGAGGAGGACCTGCCGGTGTACGGCCCCCCAACCCCGGCGTGGCTCCTCCCGGGGGCACCCGCCGCGATCCGGGCAGAGCCGGGGCGAGCGGATGGAGTGGTGGCGCTCGCCTGCCTGAAGCGCACACCCCCCGACCCCGAGTCCGATATCAAGAGGACAATTTACGGCATGGACGGGATCGCCCCAGGGTTCCTCCGGGAACGTCGGGCGTGGGAGGACCGCTTTCCTTCCGAGGAAGATGAAATTGGGGCATCGGGGACCAAGGACGGAACCTGGAAGACGGTGGACGATGACGGACGGTTCCCATGCCTCGTCGACCTGTTCCTACGCCATGGGGGCTCCCTCGAGACCATCGAGGGCCTCATCCGCGGCGTTAAGGCGCGGGCTGACCGGGAGATGGAGCACTGGTGCCCCGATCGCATCCGTATCCGGGCCTCCCACGACCGTTCTGAGCCCGACATCTTCCTCGACGATCGGAAGGAGGCGGAGAAGTGGGAACACGTCGAGGAGCTCCGCCTTTGGATGAAGCATGTGGTGGGGCTCCTCTCGGACGTTATCAACAACGGGCTCGGCCCGGCTTATTTCGTAAGTGTTTCTCGAACTCCAATCCTCATGGTGCTTTCTGGTTTCTGTATTCTAATCCATCCGACCCATGATTCGCAGGATATGAAAGAGACCTCCCGCATCAAGTCCAGTTTCATACACGCCACGAGGGGCGGTTTGGAGCAGCTCCCCCTCCTCAAGGATCAACTCCTCGAGTCGCAGGAAAAGCTCCTTAAAGCTTACAAAGATCTCATAGCACTCGAGGAGGAGAAGAAGGCGAGGGAGGCTGCCTTGGCCGAGGCCCGAGAGGCCTCGAAGAAGGCGGAGGAGGAGACGATGCAGCTACGGGAGCGGGCTCTCACGGTCGAGGAGGCCGCGTCCAGAGCCCGGGAGGAGGCCCTGTCCTGCAAGAGCGTTATCGCGGATCTGGACAAGGAGAAGGGCCTCCTTAAATCCGACCTGGACTCTCTCCGAGAGTCCTTCCGAAAGATGAAGGTGGAGTATGTGAACGGCGAGGTCGCCAGGGGCGCCGCGGAGGAAGCCAAGAAGAAGGCCCTCGAAGATCTCGAGGCGGAGCGGGCTCGATCCCGCAGTCTCTCTAACGACGTCGAGCGTCTGAAGGGAGAATTGCTGGAGAAGAGTGGGGCCATTGCTCAGGCTGGCAAGGCGATCGAGGATCTTCGTGTTGCCAACACCGAGCTGGCACGCTCCAACAAAGAGATCAAGGGGGCCAACACCAGGCTGGTCGGCGAGAACACGGCCCTCGAGGAGACCGTACGCGGTATGTTTCCTCTATCAGATTTCTTTTTCCGAGGTGTGCTTAGTTTTTCCTAAGGTCTCTTTGTATTGGCTTTTACAGGGCTCAAGGACGAACTCCTGGCCGCCCAAGCCGAGGCTCGCAACGCCAAGGCTCAGCTCGAGGCGGAGGTTGCTTTGAACCGTCGAGTGCGGACGGCGATAAGTGATCTCTCGATCTCTTGGGAGGTCGAGCCTATGGATGAGTCGAGGGAGGGTGCTCGAGGTGACGCCCTGGTCGACCAGCTGTGCTACATAGGCGCGACGCTGCGAGATCAGGTGCGGGATGCCCTCCACATCGGGGTGAAGCGGGCGATGGCGGTTGTCTGCTCGGGCTTCTCCTACGACATGGAGGTGGTGTCTCATGGCTTCGTCACCGACATCTCCAAGACTGATGTGGAGAACGAGGAGAGGCTCCACGCCTTGATCGACGATGCGGAGGCTCCTGGGGAACGGTTGGCTAAGCTTTTTGAGCCTGAGGTGCTCCCTCCTGAGACTAGCTCGGGCGGAGGCGAAGGCGGTGAGGATCGTGCCTCGGACTGAGGCCTGCGAGCCTACTCAGGTTGCCCGGGGCCCCTTGTATAATACTTTGTTAACTCTGTCTTTAAGCGACACAGTATCTTTTTGTAATTGTTGAATGTCTGTTTGTCTTTCCGCTCGAGGTTCTTTTATTCTTCCTTATTCCTACGTTTGTATTCCTTGTTCGATCTTTCGTCAAAAACAACCTTGATCACCTCAAGGGTAAGGAAGTGAGTAGAGTTTTCCGTAGCCCGGGGGCGTAGGGGCTCTCAGGCTCGTTGTCCCTCGGCCTTTGAGGGGCTCGAGGTGCTTTGGCTACTCGAATCGTATAAGGTTTACTAAGTAAGAAAAGAAAATTTCTTGGCTTTTTTCGACGTTTGGGGGGGGTCGTCCCCCTGGTAGCCCCCGAGGGGGTGCTGACTATGATGGGTCATAGTCGGCGCCCCCTTTTAACGTCGAGATCGTGACTTATGAATCTTCTCGGCACAAAGAAAAAAGAATTGTTTCGAGGGAAGGACTTTATTTATTTATTCATTCGTTTACAAAGTCTTGGTACAAAACGTAAGCAGGGACATAAGTTTAGAACTTCTAGGGGTAGAATCGACGTAGCTGTTCGATGTTCCATGCGTTGGTGAAGATTGCCCCCTTTTCGTCCGCCAGCTTGTACGTTCCCGGCTTCAGGACCTCGGCCACCACGTACGGGCCTTCCCAAGGCGGAGTCAGCTTGTGGCGTCCCTGATTACTTTGCCGGCGTCATAGGACTAGGTCGCCCACGTTGAGGTCCCTCTTGCGCACATGCTTGTCGTGGTAGCGTCGAAGCCTTTGCTGATATCTGGCAGAGTTGAGGAGGGCCATGTCTCGAGCCTCCTCAAGTTGGTCGACCGCGTTTTCTTGAGTCTCTTTGTTCGATTGCTCGTTGTAGGCCTTGAGTCGAGGTGACCCATACTCGAGGTCTGTGGGGAGGATAGCCTCAGAGCCGTAGACCATGAAGAACGGGGTGTATTTTGTGGCCCTGCTTGGTGTCGTCCTGAGGCTCCATAGGACTGAGGAAAGCTCCTCGACCCATTTCTTGCCGAATTTCTTCAATCGATTGTAGATCCTTGGCTTGAGTCCTTGCAAAATCATGCCATTGGCACGCTCGACTTGGCCGTTAGTTCAAGGGTGGGCTACTGCAGACCAGTTCACACGGATGTGATGCCGATCGCAGAAGTCCAAGAACTTTTTGCCGGTGAACTGGGTGCCGTTGTCGGTGATGATGACATTGGGGATCCCAAACCGATGGATGATGTCGGTGAAGAAAAGGACGGCCTGCTCGGAGCGGATGTTGGTGATGGGTCGAGCCTCGATCCATTTGGAGAACTTGTCTATGGCCACCACCAAATGGGTGAATCCTCCTTTCGCCTTTTGTAGAGGTCCTACTAAATCGAGCCCCCACACCGCAAACGGCCAGGTAATGGGGATCATCTGAAGATCGTGGGCGGGCAGATGCGTCTGCTTGGCGTAGAACTGACACCCGTGACATGATCGTACGAGCTCGATGGCGTCCGCCACGGCCGTTGGCCAGTAGAAGCCTTGTCGAAAAGCATTCCCTACAAGGGTCCGTGGAGCGGCATGGTGACCGCAAGCCCCCGAGTGCAGGTCATCGAGGAGTTTTCGGCCTTCTTCCACGGTGATGCAACGTTGTAAGACCCCCGTCGGGCTCCGTCGATATAGCTCGTTGTCTTCGCCATAGATCACGTATGATTTGGCCCGTCGAGCGACACGACGAGCTTCTGACCTGTCTTCTGGCAACTCGCCGCGGATAAGGCAGTCGAGGAACGGTGTGCGCCAATCGAATGGTCGACCTGGCCGTCGTTCTATCTCCATCATCTCTTCCACCATCAAGAGCGTATCGATAGCATTGGTTGGTTGGGCGGTGGTGGCGTCGACGCCAGCCCCCGTGCCTATGTCGACGGATGGCTCGTGAAGATCTTTTGAGAATGCATCAGGAGGCACCGTGCCTCTGGTCGATGCGATCTTGGCGAGTTCGTCGGCTGCCTCATTGTAGCGTCGAGCGATATGGACAAGCTCGAGACCGTGGAACCTGTCCTCGAGTCGACGGACTTCTTTGCAGTACGCTTCCATTTTTGGGTCGTGGCAGCTCGAGGTTTTCATCACTTGGTCGATGATGAGTTGGGAGTCACCTCGGACGTCGAGGCGTCGGACTCCTAACTCGATAGCGATCTTGAGACCGTTGACGAGGGCCTCATATTCTGCGACATTGTTAGATGCGGCAAAATGAATCCTGATTACGTATCTCATGTGGACGCCCAAGGGTGAGATGAACAGCAGGCCGGCTCCGGCTCCAGTTTTCATGAGTGACCCATCGAAATACATCGTCCATAGTTCCGCCTGGACCTGGGTCGGGCGGAGCTGGGTGTCCGTCCATTCTGCGATGAAGTCTGCCAGGGCCTGCGATTTGATGGCCTTGCGGGGCGCATAAGTGAGAGTCTCACTCATGAGCTCGACCGACCATTTTGCTATTCTTCCCGTGGCTTCTTTGCTCTGGATTATTTCGCCTAAAGGAAAAGACGAGACCACCGTGATGGGGTGGCCAAGGAAGTAATGCTGCAGCTTGCGACGGGCAAGGATTACGGCATAAATCAGCTTCTGGATTTGGGGATAACGCGCTTTGGTCTCCGAAAGCACCTCGCTGACGAAATATACTGGCCTCTGAACCGGTAGCGCATGTCCCTCCTCCTGCCTCTCGACCACCACCGCCGCGCTGACGACCTGGGTCGTCGACGCGACGTAGAGGAGCAGCGGTTCTGCAGGTTGAGGTGGAACCAGGACCGGTGCCGAGGTCAGCGTCTTCTTCAGCCTTTCGAGTGCTTCCTCGGCCTCGGGGGTCCAAGAAAAGCGTTCGACCTTCTTCAGGAGTCGATATAATGGTAATGCCTTTTCTCCTAGTCTCGAGATGAAGCGGCTCAGAGCCGCCAGGCACCCCGTGACTCTCTGTACACCCTTGATGTCTCAGATCGGCCCCATTTTCGTGATAGCCGAGACTTTCTCGGGGTTGGCCTCGATGCCGCGCTGCGAAACGATGTATCCTAGGAGCATGCCTCGAGGCACACCGAAAACGCACTTCTCGGGATTGAGCTTGATCCGGCTGGTGCGTAGACAGCTAAAGGCAATCTCGAGGTCTTGGATCAGGTCTCCTCGTCGCTTTGACTTGACGACAATGTCGTCGACGTAGGCCTCGACCGTTGACCCTATATGTTCGCCAAACACATGGAGCATGCAACGTTGGTACGTGGCTCCCGCGTTTCGAAGCCCAAATGGCATGGTCACGTAGCAATACATCCCAAAAGGCGTGATGAAAGAGGTCGCGAGCTGGTCGGACTCCTTCATTTTTATTTGGTGGTAACCAGAATATGCATCAAGAAAAGAAAGGGTTTCACATCCCGCGGTAGAATCGACAATCTGATCAATGCGTGGCAATGGAAAGGGAACTTTTGGACATGCTTTATTCAGACTAGTATAATTGACACACATCCTCATTTTCCCATTCTTTTTCTTAACTAATATAGGGTTTGCCAACCAGTCAGGATGATGAACCTCCTTGATGAATCCGGCCGTCAAAAGCTTGTGGACTTCCTCGCCAATGATCTTGCGCTTCTCCTCATCGAATCGGCGCAACCGCTGCTTCACTGGCTTGGAACCGGCTCGAATCTCCAAGGAGTGCTCGGCGACTTCCCTCGGTATGCCTGGCATGTCCGAGGGACTCCATGCAAACATATCAGCATTTGCACGGAGAAAGTCGACGAGCACGGCTTCCTATTTGGGGTCGAGGTCGGTGCTGATCGTCAGCACTTTGCCGTCGGAGTTGCTGGGGTCGAGCGGGATCTTCTTGGTTCCTTCCGCTGCCTCGAAGCTGCCCGCATGACGCTTAGGCTCTGGAGCCTCGGCGGCCAGGGCCTCGAGCTTTGCAACGAGCTCGGTGGAGCTTTCGACCGCCTCCCCGTACTCGACGCACTCGACGTCGCACTCGTACGCGTGCTCGAAGGAGGAACTCACAGTGATGACGCCTTTGGGACCGGGCATCTTCAGCTTCAAGTAGGTGTAGTTGGGTATAGCCATGAACTTGGCGTAGCCCGGACGCCCGATGATGGCGTGGTACGTGCCTCGGAACCCAACCACCTCAAAGGTGAGGGTCTCCTTCCTGAAGTTGGCCGCTGTGCCGAAGCAGACCGGTAGGTCAATTCGACCTACTGGCAGTGCCTTCTTCCCTGGCACGACGCCATGGAAACCGCCGGCGCTTGGCTGGAGGCGTCCTCTATCGATGCCGAGGAGGTCGAGGGTCTCGAGGTAGATGATGTTGAGGCTGCTGCCACCATCCATCAGCACTTTCGAGAGTCGGGTGTTGATGATGATGGGGTCGACGACGAGCGGGTAGACGCCTGGGGCGACTACCTTGTCGGGGTGGTCCTCTCGGTCGAAAGTGATAGGAGTGCTTGACCAGCTAAGGTACTGGGGCACCGCCATTCTTGCCGCAAAGACTTCGCGACGCTCCCTTTTGCGCTGCCTCATGGTTAATTGAGTCGAGGGCCCGCCATAGATCATGTAGCAGTCGTGGACGGCGGGGAAGCCGTCGTCATCTTTGTTGTCCTCCTTGCTGCCACCCTTCTCTTTCTTGGAGTCATCACGCGTATCTTTTTTGAACCCCAGACCGTCGAAATGCTTTCTCAGCATACGACAGTCCTTGAGCTTGTGGTTGGCGCCTCCCTTATGGTAAGGGCACGGCTCCTCCAACATCTTGTCAAAGATGCCTCCATCCGGAGGGCCTCGAGGCTTCTTTCGATCCATGGCGGCGACAAGGTTGTCTTCGGAATCTTCCCGGCGGAACTGCCGCACTTTCTGCTTCTTTTTATTTTTCTTGAGGCCTCGACTGGGGGTCCCATCTTCGTCGACGGGCTGCTTGCCTTTTCTTCCTTCTGAGCTGAAGAAGGCGCCGACTGCCTCCTCCCCTGCCGCGTAGTTGGCTACTACGTCCATCAGCTCGTCGACGGTCTGAGGTCGATTGTGACCTAATTCCCGCACCAAGTCTCGACTGGTGGTGCCCGAGACAAACGCCAAGATGACGTCGTGGTCAGGGATGTGCGGCAACTCAGTGCGCTGCTTCGAGAAGCGTCGAGCATACTCCCGAAGAGTTTCTCCTGACTTCTGCTTGCACTTGCTGAGGTCCCACGAGTTCCCTGGCCGTATGTAGGTCCCTTTGAAGTTACCCTCGAAGACTCTGACCAGATCAACCCAGTTGTGGATCTGATTGGCAGGGAGTTCCTCGAGCCATCGACGGGCGGTGTCGGAGAGGAAAAGGGGTAGCTGTCTGATGATGGCTCGATCATCACCTCGAGCGCCACCTAGCTGACAGGCCAGCCTGAAGTCGGCCAGCCACAACTCTGGTTTGGTCTCTCCATTGTACTTCGAGATGCTGGTCGGGGGTCGAAATGGATTAGGCAGGGGCGTGCTGCGGATCGCCCTGCTGAACACCCGTGGGCCTGGTGGCTCGGGGGCCACCCGGTCCTCGTCGCTGTCGTATCTCCCACCGCGATGTGCGCTGTAACCGCGCTCTTCCGCGTCTCCGTGCCGGCGGCGTCGACTTTCTCTGATGTCGTGCCGCGCGTCGTGTCGACATTGATTGTCGACGGGGAGGATGAGAGCGATCTTTCTACCTCGAGGGGGAGGTTGTTGATGGACTGACACCTCCTCTTCGTTTAGAGGCTGTTCGTCGCGCTTCTCTGTGGCAGCTCCTCGTCGTCGAGATGCCGAACTTTCGGCTTGTTGAACCGCCGCCACCTGGAGCAATGTCTGTACCTCATCCCGAATGCGTCGGGCCTGGGAATTCGACGGCTCTGGCATGTTACGTAGCAGCATCGTCGCTGCTACTACGTTCTGGCCTGCTCGAGGGAAACGGCTGACAGGTTGCTCTGGCTCTGCGTCGCCGACGATCTGTCGATGTACCTCTCGAGCGCGTCTGCGGACACTTCCGCCCGGCGGGTGGGGCAGGTCTTGCTCGAGGATTTGTTCGAGCAGGACGAGGCGCTCGCGGTCTTCGTCGAGCTTCATCTTGAGCTCCCGCAGCGGCGCGAGCTGCGCGGTTCTGTCTTCCTGAGGAGGGGGGTCGACCTGTCCGTCGTTCCCAGGCGTCCTAGGGTCTTCTCGCGCCGCGGGGGCTCGACCACCCGCAGCAGCATCCCGTGTCTCGTCAGTAGTTTCTACCGCCCCATCGATGTGATAGCATTCCCTCGTAGGGTCATAGCTATCTGTCTCGGAGTCGGAGTCCGGTTTGGCGGCGCAGAAACACCCACGTCCTTCCTCCAGCAATCGTTGCCTGAGGGAGGTGATCGAGTACCGTCCGGGGCCTAGACGACGGAGGCCTCGTACTCGGGAAAGGTCCGGTAGCTCGGACGCCGGCCGCCGCGCTTCAGAGCTACGTGGGAGGACCATAGGTCATTCTACGTACGTCTGGGCGTTTGGGCATATCGCCCTGGCGATCGACGCCGCGGCGTTATCCAATCCAAACGGCAGTGCCGCTCTTGGAGTGAACAACCTGTGTGGAAGTAGCCTAGCAGCGGTGGGGGAGAGCGCGCGAGACGCGTCCCCTCCCGTCGTCGCGCGGTGCTGAGTCGTCGCGTTTGTTGCTCCGTCACACGGTGCTGCCGACTTGTGGCCTACGTCCTGCCTCGCACGAGTTGTTGGTCGTGCTGAAGCAGAGGGGCCGCGGTGGTGCTGTCCGCGCCTCTTCTTAGGCGGGGAGGCGTGGTGGTGAGGGCGTCTCGGGGCCTTCAACCGTGCTGGCGTAACGCGGGCTCCTCCTGGTCCTTTGACTGAGAGCAAGATCATGTCGTAGCCGGAGCCCGTAGACATGAACTCGAGACTCCCAAACCAAATCACCGTGGAGCGCGGAAACGGCGAGGCAAGAGTAGCCATCCGGAAAAGAGTGGGAAATCGATGAAAAACACGCAGGACCCCTACCTGGCGCGCCAACTGTCGGCGTTTTCCCCCCGGGGGGTCACACCAACGAGTAAATTTGTATGCGTGCTCCCTTTCCCGGATGGTGATGCAAGAAGACACAAAGATTTATCCTGGTTCGGGCAAGAGAAGGCCCTACGTCCAGCGGGGGGGGGGATAGTTTGTATTATCTTGCACCTAAGTGCTTGTACAGGGGCGAATACAAGCGTGGTATGAAGTGTCGAGCTCTACTACGTATGAGCGTGGTCTTGTGTTGTGATCTCCTATGTGTGAGCCCCTCTTTCTATTCCTGAGTCTCCCCTTTTATAGCTTCAAGGAGAGACCTAGGGTACATGCGTAGATGTTAGAGTAGGGGTCGATAGCCGCATGGAGCGCTGACCTACTCGAGGCTTCCGTACAGCATGGCCTCGAGCCGTCCCATCTTGATAACCCGGTGATGATTACGCGTGCTCCTGCGTTCCGCCCTGTACGCCGCCTCGCGCTGGTTCTGAGGTCGCACGCTCGTACGGTATGGCGGCAGATCCGGCGGGGTAGTTGTGGTGTTGTCAGTCGACGCCCGACTCATCTCCAGGAAGGAGCCTGGTGAGGTCGAGGGTCGGACGCTGTACGAGGTGTCGATATCTGGAGCGCTGACCTTGGGTGTCTCGAGGGGGTCCCGATTAGACGTTCCATCATTGTTTCCCGCGTCCTGACACGCCCTGGGTCGTTCGGTGGGAAGGCTGCAAAAAGAACGACGGGACAGAAGCCTGTTCCCTATCACGCCTCCCGTGACCCATGTGTTAGGTGGGGAAGCGTCAGGTGCATTAAATGCCCTGGCTCTCGTGCGCGCGTCAGGCGGCGGACAGTGTCCTTGCGCTCGACGCCTCTCGGTTCGCTCGAGCCCGCTTCCGTATTCGACGGCGGTTGTCGCTCGAGCCCTGATCGATTCGCTCGACGCTATTTCCGTCTTCGAGGCTGCGGCTGTCGATGGCCGCGCGTGTGTGTGGGCGGAGCGTCGAATCGAGGAGCTAGTTTTATGCACGGATGGTCTCGTTATACGCATTGGTGAGGGTACCCCTTGTTGATACCCTCGACAGGAAGAGATTAAAGTAAACTCATAAACCAAAGAACAATAAGAACAAGAACTTACTAGAATTTAGAAGTCGAAATACTGAAGAATCCTAAGAGCAGGCCTCGGGTTAGGAGACTTGATCCTGCAGGTACAACCTCGGAGTAGACACCGACAGGCCGGGCTTCCTCCGTTCTACACCTCCACTCTATCTCTCTCAATCTAGAAGAACTTAGAGGAACTAATTCTAATCTCACATTGGAAAGGTTATCCTTCGAGGGCACCTCTCAACTCTATAAGGATGTGTTCTCCACCAGGGGCCAGGGGCCTCGCTTATATAGCCTCCTCTTTTGTGCCTTTTTGGTTCAGCAGGCGATGTGGTACTAAACTTTCCACCATATCTCATTAAAATGCACATAGGCCTTAATGGACCAAAATCTGATTTGGGCCCAATTAATCCCGCAGCTCTTTTATGTGGAGTCTTTTTTTATTAATATCTCTTGATTCCGAACTCCAAATATAGCAAATAATATATGCATTTCGATCAGCTCGACGAGATCTTTGTAATGGTATACTCCATTCTGTGATTGGTTCTTGTACCAGGGTGGGCGCCCAAGGGGGGAGGGCGGGCGCCCTGCCCCCGGGCCCGTTCGGCCACCCGTCCATTCCCGTGGCTTCTGGACTCTTCTAGATGATAGAAAATTACGCGGCACATTAATATCTCTATGTAAGCCCGACGTGTGGGCCTTTCCTCCATATTTCCTGATAACCCCCTACACCAAAACTCGTTGTATTTTGTCAGATAAAACCTTAAGTCTGGGTGTTGGTTGCATTTGGATCCTTTTCTTTATTTATTTGATGATTATATTTGGTACTTAAGGACCATCAACAAACTCCCCCAAGCTTACCTCTTGCTCGTCCCTGAGCAAGGATAGACTCAAAAGTTTCTGCAGTGGTTTCATGCCTTAAAAGTACACATGCGTTCAAGCAAGATCTCATCTCTGAGTTAGAGTAAACTGTTAAGACTTAAAACTTACTCATTTTACCTTTCACCATGGGGCTTGCAACCGTCACTTGTGTCTTGAGCAGTTAAAAGATAGAACAGTCTAGTCAAGCGCCATGTCTCTTGTTCTTTGATCAACTATAGCTCTGGAGTTTTTTTAGATTTTCAAATAAAACTCAGAGATTCCTTGTATGACTCTCCCAAATCTCTCTTTTGTGGTATTTCTGGATCCTTTCCAAAGCAGTAATGGTATATGCCTTCTCTCAAAGTATGTGGTATTTTTGGTATAAGGCATAGTGATACTACCTTCTGATATGACCACGCCACCAAGCAAGATGTCACAAGCTCCAAGTCAAGCTACACCCACTCAAGTTTCACCTACACCGACACCAGCTCAAGTCATCGATGGACCGATTACACGTAGTCGTGCAAAGAAGCTACAACAAGAGGTCCACGCGCTAATTTGTGAGATTCATTTTAACATTAATGATAATTATATACTACCTAAGTGTTGTACCTTGATTGTGCTCAGGTATATAGAAGAAGAGAAGGAAGAATCGGACCATAAAGAACGGACCAGTGCAAGTTCCAGAAGAAGTCAAAAACGGACCAGTGGAAGTCAAAAACGGACCAGTGCAAAGAATCTTCATAACTTTTTACTCACAAAAGCTATGAAGGTCCATGAGTACTTGTTGGAAAGCTTGACGAGTCTACTTTCCAATGAATCTAGTGGCGACCAGTTTGGATACTCCATATTGCCTGCAGACCAGAATTAGTACAGACTGCTCAGAAGGTCAATAGTCTATCGTGACAGAATGTTGGTACAACTTGCCAGGTAAAACTGTACCAATCTACAACGTTTCGTGCTGGTTGGCATACATTTCTGGAAAGCTCTTTGAGTCTAGTTTCACACCCAAGAAACGGTTCATCATTTGGACTTCCCAATAAAAAGTTATGGTCAGTTTATTGGAAACTGCTCTGGAGGCCAACAGTCACGCGAAGCCACTTCGGGAATCTATTTCGAGGGGACCTTTCACATTGTCTTCCCTCAGAAACTCTATTTCGTTTTCATACCTATCTAGCAGGGCTGTTGCTAGTATAAATACCCCCTAAGACTCATTGTAATCTCAGACTTTGATAATTGAAATACAGAACCCCTTTGTTCAGCTACGTGCTAACAAATCCAGAGAGTGATCTCTACCCCTTTGCTCTTGTGATTTCCTCGCGGGATTACATAGGCGGCGGCTTCATCCGCTCCCAATTGGTGCTCCTACTCCCTTCAAGGTATTCCTTGATTGATTGTAGGCTGTGCTGGTTGGTTCCTTGAGAGTGTGGTTGGGCGAATCCTCGATTCAGGTTGCCGGTTAAAGACGGTGGTTGGCTTCGAGTTTTATTTGCCAGGTTGCACTAGTTATCGCTGCTTGCAGCAAGTTATCCGGCTGTTCTTCAGCTAGTTATCGGTGTTCATCCTACGTCGTGAAGATCGGGACAACGTGACGCATCATCTGGTATCAAAGCTTTCGTTACCACGGTAGGAATTTTATCCCTAGCTACATATATATTTTGCTTCGTCCTATCCACCAAAAAGCCAGAAAAATATATTGTTTAGACCTTTGTTTCAATCTGTTATTTTAGTGAGTTCGGTTAAGTCGCAGTCCATTAGAGTCTTTGTTTTAGTTGCTGATCATTTATCCTTCGTGTGTTCTTTGTGCCTCTTTTATATCTAAAAATCCCCACAAAAAAATCTCTATAGCCTATATCATCCTTTGTGTTAACTTTGATCCTATCTAGCTACTGGTTGTTGTTTCATTTCTGTCTTTAGTTGTGCAAGTATCATAATCTGATCCCTGTTTTTAGTTCTATATATATATATAAAAGTGTGTCAAAAAAAAGAAAGAAAAGAAAGTGCAAAAAAAAAGTGAAGTGAAAAAAAAGTTGAGAAAGGTTCAGAGAGAAAGTCTGAAAGATTAGTTGGTTTATGTGCACAAGTGCTGAAAGTTTCATATCAAGTTCTACAACCAGTTTGCTATCTTTGTTTGGTGCAAAACTTTGGTTGGGTCTGATTGCAACACTTGCATCCCAGTCATACTCCTTGTTTGCATCAATTCTGAAATTTCTTTGCGTGTGTGTGATCTATTTATACACTTCGAATCTTTTGATCAGCACTAGGCAGAGAACTTCTAGTTTGGATCGTTACTTAACTTTACAACAACTAGAATTCAGATTGCATTCCTTGTGTATTACTCCCCACCAAGCTCCACATAAAAAACCATCGTAATCGGTACTCTCTGTTCTTGTATTCGCCTCGCCATCACTTTCAGTTGCCACCACACATTTGTTTTCCTTGTAATCTGCAGCAGAGGAATTCATAAGAGCCTTGGTGGTTAGAGAGGTGAGTTGTGAGAGCCACCAAATTTTCATATTCCACAAATACAAATTATTTGTATTCAGCTAACCTTACAGGAAGATGGGTCGAGTGGACATCAAAGATCGTGTTACCATAGCACAATTTAACAAACTCCGACAAAGCATGGAAGAAAAGCAAGATAGGTTGACACAAGATCTTCAGAATCTTATGACTGAAATCAGAAGGCATCGTCCACCTCATGATGGTGCAAGCAACCATAGTGGAGATAGAGAAGATAGTGCTGGAAGAAGAGGAGGTCAGAGGAACCAGAGGGCTGCATATGGTAGAGGAAGAAGACATAGTCCAAGAAAGGATGATGAATGTGAAGATGAGGCTGATGACAACCGCTTCCAACTCAGTTTTGGACGTCGATGTAATAGAAGAGGCAACCATGAAGAAAGATTTGGCAAACTGAAATTTACCATGCCAAAATTTGCTGCTGAACCATCCACGAGGAATTTCTCTAGAGGAAGCAAATCAAACACAAAGTTTGCTGCTGAACCATCTACGGTGAAAGACTCAAGTAGAGGCTCACGATCTACTTTTCAGGGTACTTTTAGTGGAAAGAACACTGCTGTCCCAAGTTCAAAACCAGCAGCATCAACCGCTACTTTAGTGGGTTCTACTTCCAGGACTAGTGGAATTCAGTACTTCAAGTGTGGAGGCCATGGGCATATAAGCAAGGAGAGCCCCAATAATCAGGTGATCATTGTGAATGATGATGGAGAATTTGAATCAGCTAGTGAAGAGGGAATTGAGGAGGAAGCCCATGGAGATGAGGACCTTACTAGCTGTGAGTTTGAGCAAGGAGCTGCTCTTGAGATGACTCAAATTTTGAGTGTTCAGGCAAATGAAGCTGAAAATGGGCAGCAACACAAATTATTTCAAACTAGTGCAAAGGTGCATGATAAAGAGGTGAAGGTGATTATTGATGGAGGGAGCTGCCATAATCTTGCTAGTCGTGAGATGGCTGATAAACTTGGCCTGGAGCTGCCACGACACCCTCATCCATATCATGTACAATGGCTGAATGATTCGGGAGATATCAAGATTGGATATAAAGTAAACATTCCATTCAAGATTGGTGAATATGTTGACACAGTAGAGTGTGATGTAGCGCCCATGTCTGTGTGTCACTTGCTGCTTGGAAGGCCATGGCAATATGATCGATATAGCCAACATTGTGGGAGAACAAATCAGTTCAATATCAATCTAAAGGGGAAGAAGTTTGTTCTCAAGCCTATGACACCCCAACAAATCATGGCTGAACATTTACAAAAGAAATCTGAAATTGTTCCAGTGAGTAGAGAAGAAGAAGAGCAAAAGAAATTGAGTGCCATCCACAATTCGGTGAGTGAGTGCCACAAGCCAAATTTGAGGGAGAAAAAGAAAGGAGAGGGAGAGAATTTAGTCATGCTAGCCACAAAATCTGAAATGAGAGAAGTGAGGAACAACCCCGAACAAGTGCTCTATGTACTTGTATACAAAGACATTTTAATTTCAGCTAACGACATGACCTCTCTTCCTAGTGTTGTGTCTCATCTTTTGCAGGACTATGGAGATGTCTTTCTAGAAGAAACACCGGCGGGACTACCTCCAGAGCATCAAATTGATCTCATTCCAGGGGCTGCACTACCTAATCGACCACCATACCGAACCAATCTAGAAGAAACAAAGGAGATACAAAGGCAAGTGCAAGAACTTCTTGATAAAGGTTTTGTTCGTGAAAGTTTAAGTCCTTGTGCTGTTCCTGTAATTTTAGTACCTAAGAAAGATGGTTCTTGGAGAATGTGTGTTGATTGTAGAGCTATAAATAACATCACTGTTCGCTATCGCCATCCTATCCCACGTTTAGATGACATGCTTGATGAATTAAGTGGTTCCACCATATTCACTAAAATTGATTTGAGAAGTGGATACCATCAGATAAGAATGAAAACAGGGGATGAATGGAAAACTGCATTTAAAACAAAATTTGGGCTGTATGAATGGTTAGTTATGCCTTTTGGTTTGACTAATGCTCCTAGTACTTTCATGAGATTAATGAACCATGTCTTGAGAGCTTTCATTGGAAAATTTGTTGTTGTCTACTTTGATGATATCTTAATTTACAACAAGTCTTTTGAGGAACATGTGAATCATATTCGGCAAGTCTTGGAAGAGCTTAGAAAGGAGAAATTATTTGCTAATCTTGAGAAGTGCAGTTTTTGCACAGACCATGTTGTGTTTCTTGGCTTTGTTGTTTCAGGAAAGGGCATAGAAGTGGATGAAAGCAAGGTGAAAGCCATCAAGGATTGGCCAACTCCAACAAATGTAAGTCAAGTAAGAAGTTTTCATGGCCTTGCTGGTTTTTATAGGAGGTTTGTGAGAGATTTCAGTACCATCGCTGCTCCTTTGAATGAATTGACAAAGAAAGGTGTTGACTTTAAATGGGAAAAATCACAACAAAATGCATTTCAAGAATTAAAGAAACATTTGACTGAAGCACCTGTACTTGTTCTTCCTGATTTCACTAAAACTTTTGAAATAGAATGTGATGCTAGTGGAATTGGGATAGGAGGAGTTTTAATGCAACAAGGAAAACCTGTAGCATATTTTAGTGAAAAACTAGGGGGTGCTCAACTGAATTATTCTGTGTATGATAAAGAATTATATGCTTTGGTGCGTGTGCTTGAAACATGGCAGCACTACTTATGGCCAAAAGAATTTGTTATTCACTCTGATCATGAAGCTTTGAAGTACTTGAAAGGACAAGCAAAACTGAACCGTCGTCATGCCAAATGGGTTGAGTTCATCGAAACATTTCCATACATTGTGAAATATAAGAAAGGTAAGGACAATGTTGTTGCTGATGCTCTGTCACGAAAGAGTGTGTTGCTAAACCAACTTGAGGTAAAGGTTTTGGGACTTGAAAGTTTGAAAGAACTGTACAGTAATGACCCTGAATTTTCAGAACCATATAATCATTGTAAAAATGGAAAAGGTTGGGAAAAGTATCATATACATGATGGATTTTTGTTTAGAGCTAACAAAATCTGTGTTCCAAATTCTTCGGTTAGATTGCTTTTGTTGCAGGAGTCTCATGGGGGAGGATTGACAGGCCATTTTGGACAAAGAAAAACCTATGAGCTGCTAAAAGATCATTTTTATTGGCCCAAGATGAGAAGAGATGTCATCAGATTCGTGGAGCGATGCGTTACCTGTCATAAAGCTAAGTCTAAACTGAACCCTCATGGTTTATATACTCCTTTACCTACTCCTAAAACTCCTTGGGAAGACATAAGCATGGATTTTGTCTTGGGGTTGCCTAGAACTCAGAAAGGAAAAGATTCAATTTTTGTTGTGGTTGATAGATTTTCAAAGATGGCTCATTTTATTCCTTGTAACAAGAGCAACGATGCTTCACATATTGCTAATTTGTTCTTCAGGGAAATTGTGCGCCTGCATGGAATGCCTAGAACCATTGTATCTGATCGTGATGTCAAGTTTGTGAGCTATTTTTGGAAAACATTATGGGCAAAGCTCGGAACCAAGCTTTTGTTCTCCACCACTTGTCACCCTCAAACCGATGGACAAACTGAAGTGGTGAATCGCACATTGTCAATGTTGCTGCGAACTATGATGAAAAAGAACCTGAAGGTTTGGGAGGAATGTTTGCCACATGTGGAGTTTGCATAGAACAGGGTAGTACACTCTACCACTAATATGTGTCCTTTTGAAATTGTATATGGGTTCAAACCTATTGCTCCGATAGATTTGTTGCCCCTTCCATTGTAGGAAAGAACCAATATAGAAGCCTCCAAGCGTGCTGCATACATCAAGAAGATACACGAGAAGACCAAGGAAGCAATTGAACTCAAGGCAGGACGCAAGGCTGCAAGTATGAACAAACATAGGAAGAAGGTGTTATTTGAACCCGGGGACTTGGTGTGGCTACACTTGCGCAAGGATCGCTTTCCTCAGCAGCGCAAATCAAAATTGCTGCCACAAGGAGATGGTCCATTTCGTGTTCTTGAGAAGATCAATGACAATGCATACAAGATTGAACTTCCTGCAAGTTATGGCGTGAGCAACTCCTTCAATGTTGCTGATCTCTCACCATTCACAAGTGAAGACAATTTAGAGTCGAGGACGACTCCTTTTCAAGGGGGGAGGATGATATGACCACGCCACCAAACAAGATGTCACAAGCTCCAAGTCAAGCTACACCCACTCAAGTTTCACCTACACCGACACCAGCTCAAGTCATCGATGGACCGATTACACGTAGTCGTGCAAAGAAGCTACAACAAGAGGTCCACGCGCTAATTTGTGAGATTCATTTTAACATTAATGATAATTATATACTACCTAAGTGTTGTACCTTGATTGTGCTCAGGTATATAGAAGAAGAGAAGGAAGAATCGGACCATAAAGAACGGACCAGTGCAAGTTCCAGAAGAAGTCAAAAACGGACCAGTGGAAGTCAAAAACGGACCAGTGCAAAGAATCTTCATAACTTTTTACTCACAAAAGCTATGAAGGTCCATGAGTACTTGTTGGAAAGCTTGACGAGTCTACTTTCCAATGAATCTAGTGGCGACCAGTTTGGATACTCCATATTGCCTGCAGACCAGAATTAGTACAGACTGCTCAGAAGGTCAATAGTCTGTCGTGACAGAATGTTGGTACAACTTGCCAGGTAAAACTGTACCAATCTACAATGTTTCGTGCTGGTTGGCATACATTTCTGGAAAGCTCTTTGAGTCTAGTTTCACACCCAAGAAACGGTTCATCATTTGGACTTCCCAATAAAAAGGTATGGTCAGTTTATTGGAAACTGCTCTAGAGGCCAACAGTCACGCGAAGCCACTTCGGAAATCTATTTCGAGGGGACCTTTCACATTGTCTTCCCTCAGAAACTCTATTTCGTTTTCATACCTATCTAGCAGGGCTGTTGCTAGTATAAATACCCCCTAAGACTCATTGTAATCTCAGACTTTGATAATTGAAATACAGAACCCCTTTGTTCAGCTGCGTGCTAACAAATCCAGAGAGTGATCTCTACCCCTTTGCTCTTGTGATTTCCTCGCGGGATTACATAGGCGGCGGCTTCATCCGCTCCCAATTGGTGCTCCTACTCCCTTCAAGGTACTCCTTGATTGATTGTAGGCTGTGTTGGTTGGTTCCTTGAGAGTGTGGTTGGGCGAATCCTCGATTCAGGTTGCCGGTTAAAGACGGTGGTTGGCTTCGAGTTTTATTTGCCAGGTTGCACTAGTTATCGCTGCTTGCAGCAAGTTATCCGGCTGTTCTTCAGCTAGTTATCGGTGTTCATCCTACGTCGTGAAGATCGGGACAACGTGACGCATCACCTTCTCTCTCACCCTACTCTAATAAGGTTTTGATATCTGGAGCTCATAGGTGGGAGACAGATAATACATACTTACTTACAAGACATTTATTGCATAGTCAAACCATGGATCCAGAAGAACAGGTCAATAAGTCAAATCAAGATGTGCATGTGTGGCGAGTGAATGGTGTATGGTGATGATGGTGATAACAATGGTGAAAGTCTAATTATACTTTTGCTCTTTTTAGGGGATACATACCTTTTTTGCACTTTGAAGCTTTTTGAGGAGAATGAGATGCTCTATGTTTTTTTTTCTTTTCCCTCAGGTGGGTATCCTGTACCCCTAATTCTACTGTCGGACACTTGTCCATTTTTACCTCTTGTCTCACTTTTTCTTTTCTTTCGAGGTTCCGGGCACTTGCCCCTTTTTATTTCCTCGTATCCTTTCTCTCTCTTTTTTTTTCTTTTTTAGAGCACTCATCTCCTGAAATAATATAGCAAGTGGTAGTAACCAAGATAACTCGAGCATTTATTTCACAGGGAAAAACAGAAATATTTTTGGCTATTCTCTCCCGGATTAGGAGTAGAATACTTTTGGGTGGCTCTGGAGATGGAAGTGAGTGGATGTATGTGGATGCGTACTTCCGGAGTAGAAGTAGCATGTGTGAGTGAACGTGCAAGTGAATTTTGATTTTAACCACATGATAAGTCCTAAGGGTCTACACAGCTTGACCACACTCAATGCTCATAAGCAGTAAAAAGTAAATGTGTGGCTCAAAGTCTACCAAGCATGTATATATGGCTGTGGTAGGAATTTAAACTCTCATCATACAGGAACTCATCATGTGTTATTTTAAAGATTTTCAAAGATAAAATTCTCTAGAATTCTAGCATCTCTAGGAACAGATAAACAGCAGCTCAACCTTCCCATATCATATCCGTTAACAACTTAGACTTCAGATCAAGTACTCTTCCCACAAGTTTAGGTTTAGAGGTGGTTTAAATTATAACAGTTATGCCTAAACTTGAGAGAGAGCTCAAACTTGAAAACTAGGTATATGACAGAGCAACTATTTATCATATCCATGTAAGAGTTTATCATTTAAGTTCAGTTTGGACTAGACACTTTATTTATTTATTTAGCAAACTAAGCAAAGATATATATATATAAGCACAAAAATTTTATTTGAGTTTTTATGATTATGCATCTCTTTTTTTTCTATTAATTGAGTAAAGTATAAACGCAAGTAGAAACACTTAGCTCGATAAATGGGGGTGCTCTCCCCCAAGCTAGATTTTGACGTAATTTCTTCTAATGTAGCTAGCAGGTGGCGGAGGTGTATTTGATTGTCGGTAGTACTCTGACAGCGATTAGGTTGTCCTCCGTCTGCTAGTCTTCTTTGATCCTTGAATTCTGTGGAGCTCAAATAGACAACAAAGTTTTATGGAACTCGTTAGGTGTTAGCATAAATATCTTGCCTTTATCATGTTGAGCCTCCTCAATAAATGTTACTCTCTTTGGTAGGATCAAAATCTTATTTTTATATTTTCATTTTTATGGAGCAGAAAAAATATTTATTTTATTTTTATGACAGTGAATGTACTTATGGGTTTTATGCTACTCGTATACTCACATGGGGCTTACTGTTTTTTTAGCATTTTTATTTTCTTTTCAAGATAGTATGAACCCGGTTAACTAAATAAGCTATTTAAGGAAAATAAATAATTTGAAGAGAAAATGACAACTACCAAGTTTACCTCTTGGCACGGCGTTCAGTGTTTTTAAGTCCTCCGAACGGAACTCCTTGTGTTTTCAGTCATCCTAGGATTCCGGCGGCGCCTCCTCTTCTAGTACAACTCTCTTCTCTATCCATACATGATTTGGTACTACGGTCTCCTCTAGACAATCCTGTTCAAGATGTATATCTTTGGACCTTATTACATCTCCTTTGTAGTCTGCCCATCCGTCCTTGATGATTTGCCTCCTCTGGTTTCGGTTGCGTCGCCTTCTTCTCATCCTGATATGCTTAGAATCTTCAACTATATAGTTAGAATCATTAAAGTAGCGGCGTACCTTCTTAGAGGGGAAGTGTATGTGGACTTCTCCGGTTCCAATGTAGATGATTGCTTTAACAGTGCTGAGGAACGGTCTCCCAAGGATGATGGGTGGATCGTACTCGTCTTCTGCCATTGATGTAGAAACTGATCTTGGCAGCACTAGCGTAGATGGCAGCTCCCGAGGTGTTCAGGAATGGCCTCCTTAGGATGATGGATGCCCTCTCATCACTACTAGTCTCTATCACCATGAAGTCTACTGGGGCGTACAAGGTACCAACTCAGATGTAGAGGTTCTTCAATATTCCCTTTGGGAAACTTAGTGTCCGATCTGCAAGCCTGGGCATAATGTTGACGTTGGAGCCAAAGTCGCAGAGTGCTTCTAGGAAGTCCACCATGCCGATGGAGATCGGGATGACGGGGCGTCCTGGATCGCCTCTCTGAGTAGTTAGACCTCTATTGATTCCAACCTTGATTTTGTTGAGGACGGTTGTAGTAGTAGTAGTAGTTGTTGATATAGTTTACGTCCTCAAGCATCTCAGGGCAGTGATTGCCTGAGTGTCCAGTATCTCCAGTGTGTGTGTGCTTGTAGATCCAAGTCCTTCACTTGGTGGAATCTAGGAGTTGTATAACTCCTTCAGTTTTTGCTCGAAGTGTACCTGCTCATGAAGACAAGGTAGAGATCAAGTGCATGGGTCCTATTGGTGGAAAATACCAACAGAACCAAAAGTATATTTATTCTTCTCTATCCTTAAGCATAGGGAGCAAGACAAAGTTGATAGATAATAAGATCATGAGTGTAACGTTTAAAACATTTGTCAGATCACATCGCTCGACCTAATGGAAAGATAATCTATCTATATTTATGTTTTGTTTATATCTTCCAAAGATTGAATGTGCAACATTTTAGCTTATATGATTAGGAGTGTAGGATCATGGAGGTAGTACGAGGAACAAAGATTAAAGGACTAAACATGCTGAATCAGTTGGGTTGGTTAATTTGGAGTTATAAATCATACATGTTTGTCTCTTTATTTATGTGAACGCCGGAACCAAGGAGAAGCTTATAAAAGTGATAGTCACATATCTTAAGATGTTAACTTACTTGAAGAATGATGGTACAGTATTACCTTGTGGAAGCTTTCCTTTCTTAGCGGTTGTGTATCGTGTTTGTGGCACCTTCCATGGATCATCTCTTGTGAGCTATGCCTTCCTTGTGTAAATTGTTACACTTCATCTTCATCTCCGATGTGAGTTTATCTCAGGACTTCCCAGGTTGATATTGAAAGTTTTCCTGTAGGGGTTAGTCCAACAAAATATATCAATGTCTACTCAAGTAGTTTTTATTTCAGTAACCAAACTAGACTCCATGTCTAATCAGATTAAGGAAGGCTATTTAACCTAAGCACCATGCTTAATTTAAATGCCAATGGAAGTATGTGCAGTACTTCCAAACTAACACTTACTAGGATAAACAAAGGTAGCGTGATGGCATTTATAGAGATCTACTCAAGTGGAGATGAAGTAGTGTGATTAGCATTTAACAAATTGAGCATGTCTCAAAGGTAGGGACAACCAACATAGCAACATGACAAAGGATGTTTTTATGTAAAGTACTTCCCCCAAGCTTGAATTTTGCAAAATTCAAGATTGGATGAATTTAATTCAATGTTGCATGATGATTGGTTGGGCATACCCTGCGCTTGTCATTCCTCGGATCTTCTTGCTCCAATCCTAGAAAGGTTAGTGACACGAATACCTGAAGGAATATTTCTACAATTATCTTTATATGCTCAATACATAAGGCAATGATGCAAATAATTAAAAGTTCATGTTATAATCTGATAAGTGCTTGTTTTAGGACACTGAGCTTGTCCTTGGGAAACCATCAAATTATATTGGTGAAGTGGTTTCCCCTCCAACACTAACCTAGGCGTGCCTATATCCAAATTGACTCAACGATATCTGCAATATTTATTATAGACATATGCATCGATAACCACCCCTTTAAAGTTTTTATAAATAGAAAGGAAGAGGGGGTTGGAGATCTCAAATGTGGTAAGGTTGGAGAGACCAATTGATTGGGGAGATGTTTTATATGAGCAAGGACTTGGTGAGGTATTTATGAAATAACTTCCATGCTCACTGTTGTTTCTCTCATTCTCAAACTCCAAGGATGATTCTTCATGAATGCTTAAAATTCCTCTAGGATTGTCTCTCAAGTTTATTTTATCCATCCATTCAATGGTGATAGCACATGGATTTTTAATGCCTTCTAGCCATTGATGCTGCTCTTCTCGATCCTCCTTGTGGTCTTGGTGACTCTTATGCATGGGATGTCTAGAGAGATTCATAGGATCATCGGGAGGTTCAAGAGAAAGAGCATAGTAGAAATGATTAGGCTCAAGGACGGGTTTAAAGATAGGTTCGAATGAGTCATCAAAAGTGGGTGTAGAAGGGGAGAAGATGAGATTGTCTTCTAAATGGCTTCGCTCTCCTTCTATTGCATCACCTTAAGATGCCTTCCTTGAGTCTTTCTAAATGTCCATCATAGGGATTAGATTTGAGATGCTTTCTAAGAGATCCTTTCTTAGGAAGGTTCAGACTGTATGCACTCAAAGGTCTCTTATGAAGCAGGAAGTTTAAGCTCATCCCAAAATGAATTTCAAAGGTAGAATTTCTTCTTCTCTTAGATTGTTTTGGAGCACTACAAGTTTGGGTTGGATAGCCGAATCATGGGATTGAAATGTTTGGAAATCGGCTATTGAAACTTCCTTTTCTCGTCTAGGAGATGATTCCTTCTCTATCTCTAGGATTTTTTTATGAAGACTAGTGCAAGAAGGATGTCCACGGATGAAGACATACCTTGCTTTACTAACAGATAAAGAAAGAAAAGCTCTACCAAAGGTTATATGATCAAGACCAATGTGAAAATATTGAGGAAAAACATGGTCTTGTAGGGCTAGGTCTAAACCAAAATTTATAGAAAGATTAAAAGATTCCCTAGGTGTAGCTAAAAGTTCATTGTCTTCTTGATTAAAAGATAGGACCTCGGCTATAGAAAAGGGTTGGTTTTGACCTATTGCAATCAACTCCGGACACAGATCATAATTAGGGGCAAAGAAAGGACTTGTTGACTCCCATGGTCTATGGCTGGTCTCCGAAGGTGCAAAAAATTCAATAACAGGTGTGGAGTTTAAGTTATCCATAAAGATGAAAAAATAAAAAGATACAAGAATAAAAGTATAAAAGTATAATATAAGATAATAGCAAGACTAAAAGTTATCTCAGCAAACCGTCTTTCTCCCCGGCAACGGCGCCAGAAATGCTTGTTGATATTTGGTAACGCCATTAGGAAATGATCCGCAAGCGCACGGATATCGGTGAGCACTTCACCCGGGAGGTTATCTAGAGTATCGTATTTATATTTTTACCACTGGGAGAAAGCGTGCATCTGACTAACCAAATCTATTGCTACTACCCTTTAGGCTACAAACAATGTGATTCGATGTATAGAGAAGACTACAACCGCACGCTCGTTCTAACCATGGTAAGGATGATCTACTGTTATATTGGGGAGGCTCACGATATCTAGACACCACAAAGGATGTTCGACCCGCACTTATAAACCCTATCGATCCTTCTAACGGGATGTGGGCTACAAAGGTAACTCGGAAATGTCATGTTCCTCGCTACTACCATGGTCCAGCTAGACAGGGGATATCTATGAGTACCCTAGCCCAAACACCACGTTTACGCTAGCAATGATTGCTCTAAACTCAACCGGAAGAGATTAAAGTAAACTCATAAACCAAAGAACAATAAGAACAAGAACTTACTAGAATTTAGAAGTCAAAATACTGAAGAATCCTAAGAGCAAGCCTCGGGTTAGGAGACTTGATCCCGCATGTACAACCTCAGAGTAGACACCGACAGGCGGGGCTTCCTACGATCTACACCTCCACTCTATCTCTCTCAATCTAGAAGAACTTAGAAGAACTAATTCTAATCTCATATTGGATGCTAAGCCCTAATTCTATATAGAGGAAAGGCTATCCTTCGAGGGCACCTCTCAACTCTATAATGATGTGTTCTCCTCTAGGGGCAAAGGGGCCTCGCTTATATAGCCTCCTCCTTTGTGCCTTTTTGGTTCAGCAGGCGATGTGGTACTAAATTTTCCACCATATCTCATTAAAATAAACATAGGCCTTAATGGACCAAAGTCTGATTTGGGCCCAATTAATCCCGCAGCTCTTTTATGTGGAGTCCTTCTTTTATTAATATCTCTTGATTCCGAACTCCAAATATAGGAAATAATATATGCATTTTGATCAGCTCGACGAGATCTTTGTAATGGTGTACTCGATTCTGTGATTGTTGCTTGTACCAGGGCGGGCCCCCAAGGGGAGAGGGCGGGCGCCCTACCCCCGGGCCGGTTAATATCTCTATGTAAACCCGACAGAAATAGACAAACACCAAAACTCGTAGAATTCTGTCAAATAAAACCCTAAGTCTAGGTGTTGGTTGCATTTGGATCCTTTTCTTTATTTATTTGATGATTATATTTGCTACTTAAGGACCGTCAACACCTAACAGGTGGGGCGCTCGCCCCTGCTGCTCATCTAATTAGGGATGACCTCGTGGATCCTGCCTCCAGCATCTTTGAGGTTGAATAAAAACCATAGATCAAGATTGTCGATGAAAGCTGGTCGGCAGTATACCTTGGGGTATACCCATGGTAGTAGATTGTTAGCAGACAGGTGCGCAAGCTACGAATTTGATGGTAACACAAGACACGGACAATGTTTTTATCCAGGTTCGGGCACCGTGAGGGCGTAATACCTACGTCCTGCATCTGGTTGGATTGATATGAGGTGTAATGAATTGATCTGTGGGGGGTCCCTTGCCCCTCCTTATATAGTTTGGGGTACAAGGTTACAAATCTAGAAACTAATCCTAGTCGGTTTCAATTGCCATAGATAGAACGATATCAATTTCTATTCTAACCAACTAGGATCTTGCTTGATCCCCACATCGTGCTTCCTTATGTAGAACTCCAAGTAGATGGATCAAGCTACGAATTGTCTTGTAGTGGGCCAAATCTCTTGGCCCAAGTCTAGCCGTAAGGGTATAATGGTTTATACCCCCACAGCTAGTTCCCGAGCACTATGTATTGTGAAGCGACACACCATCTTGAACTTCTTTGACTAGTAAGGCTTGACGTCTCCGACCAGCAGGGGAAGTCGACCACCATTGACAACGAAGAAACATGTTGTCCGAACAATGGATGGTGCTCTTGAGAAAAAAGATTTGTTTCCTCGTGAAGTATGTCCACTTTACTTTTTAAAGAAGTATAGGCCTTCAAAAAGCAAGCATATTCACCGTAAAGGTGAAGTGTGACCACTTAGTCCCCAAGCCTAGTAGTAGGTGACGTAGACACGTGGTACTAGGGTCTAAAAAGGAAAGTACATGTAGAAGTTCTGATATTGAGATGCATCGTCAGGTGCATCGTACCGATGTAGTCCTCGAGCTTGCTGGAAGGAAAAGTATGAGCCTTGTAGCAAGGTCTAAAAAATTATAATTGCCCATCAGTTGTATATGAGTCCAATTCATATGTAACTGAGAAGAGCAATCCCCAAGCTGTAGTCAGATAGTGATCAAAGCAAGCCTCAGGCACAGTGTAGAGACTAGTCAACAAGTCCTCAAGCGTGGTTAAAAATGTAAACGTGCTCGGTGGTCGGCACAGTCCTCGAGCATAGCATAAAGACTGGTCAACAAGTCCTCGGGTGTAGTTACGAGCAAGAACATGCTCGGTGGTCGGCACAGTCTTCAAGCATAGCATAGAGACTGGTCGACAAATCCCTGAGCGTGGTTGGGAACGTAAATGTGCTCGGTGGTTGGAGCAGTCCCCGAGCACAGCATAGAGAATGGTCGACAAGTCCCTGAGCATTGCTTGTTGACTGGGCAAAACTCCTAAATTTGCTTGATAATCATCATAACATCCAACCGATTAATTTTTAAGCATAACTTCTTCTAGACTTTTCTTAAAAAACAATTACCCTTCTTGGCTATGTGACGTTGCTCCGTCTTCCCAAGGCTACCAAATGTCAGACTGAAGCGTGGAAAGAAGAGCCCATTGAAACCAAGCCGCCTATTCACAAGAACCAAAGCATAAAGGTAGTCCAAATAATGAACGAAATGACCTGTGGACTTATCGCGACAATATTTGGAACTAAAATGATGATCTTGCCACAAAAATTGCACATTTCCGTAAAATACGGGAAGTGGAAAAGGTGGTTACTCCATAATAAATAGCCGAGAAAAGGTAGCATCATATTTTCACCAAGCAGTTGCCTTTGCTAGTCTTTCGTCTTACTCCTTCCCATGACCCATCTAGAAGCAAGATCTAGAGCTCGTCCGCTTCAACCAAATGGCCAAGAGTGACGCAAAGAAGAGATCAAGAATGATGACCAGGGAGTCGTGGAAATCCAAATCCACCACTAAATCCATCTTGGAGCTCGTTGACATGGGAGTTCCGCATAACTAGGAACTAGCAGGCTGGAGGGTGCCCTTTGGAGAAAGCTACCCTGATCCGAGACCTGGTGAGATCGTCATTTTTGAAGATTTCTTTAAGAGGGGTTTCAGGGTCCCATTTCCTCTTTTTCTCCAAGGTCTTCTGTATCATGAGATTGGGATTTGCAATTTGCATCCCAATTCCATCCTTCTCATTGCTACCTTTATTCATTTGTGTGAAGCTTTTGCGGGCATAGAACCACACTTTGATTTGTTCCGCTATCTGTTCTGTTTGAGGAAAAAGGGCACAATCGGTGGCTCAAGGATTGCAGGTGGAGTCTACCTCAACCTCCGAGACAGAATGAAGAACTTCTACCTCAGCTGCCCCTAGAACACTTCTCTGTTAGAGTGGTACAAGAAATGGTTCTACATCCATGAAGAACCGAACAACACCACATTATGTGATGTGGGATATGTGCCAGAGAAGAGGGCGAGCTGGACGGACCGACCAGAGTACTCCGGTCAGATTGAAGAGCTCATGGACTTGATTCAGTGGCCTCGTTTGGACGGGCCTAGTGTGGTCGGTAGCTTCATCTGTAGCTGAGTACAACCATGACAGAGGACGGTACACTCTAGGTATGAATATCAAGGGAACCTAGACTCTACCTGGATGAGGAAGGAGAGGATTGAAAAAGTAGAAGTCCGTCGCCAGATCAACAAGCTCTTCAATCTTTCCGATAGCAACTTTGTTGCGAGCGACGACTGTGAAAGTTCCTAATGTGGCTAGAGGGGGCAGTGAATAGCCTATTTAAAAATTCTATAAACTCACTAGAGCAAGAGGTTAGTAAATAACAAAGCAAAGCTTTTTGCTCTAGCTCTAAAGGTGTGTTTGCAAGCCACCTATCCAACAATTCTAGTTGATATAATCATTAGGCACTCAAGAGCTAAGTCACTACAAGCTACACTAGTGAACTATGCTACACAAGGCAAGACTAGCAACTAAACTAGTTACACTACTTTGTGGTAAGTAAATTGGGAAGAAGAGATATTTATACCGCCGTGTAGGGGATAAACCAATAACTAATATATGAACAATGAAGCACGGGGAGAATGCCAATCAAACACAATTGAGACACCGAATTTTCTCCTAAGGTTCATGTGCTTGCTGGCACGCTATGCCCCCATTGTGTCGACCAACAATTGGTGATTCGGCGGCTAAGAGGTGTAGCACGAATCTCGTCTGAACTAGGACACCGCAAGAACCTACCCACAAGTGAGTTAACTCAATGACATGAGCAATCCACAAGAGTTACCTTTCGGCTCTCCGCCGGGGAAGGTATAAGACCCCTCACAGTTACCGGGAGATGGCCACGAATAATCACCAACTTGTGCTAGTCCTCCTCCACTGCTCCAAGCCATCTAGGTGGTGGCAACCACCAAGAGTAACAAGAAAACCACAGCCAAATCAACCTCAAGTGCCACTAGATGCAATCACTCAAGCAAATGCACATGGAATCACTCCCAATCTCACAAAGATGAATAATCTATGAAGGAGATGAGTGGGTGGTGTTTGCTTAGGCTCACAAGTATGTCAAGTATGCGAGAATGCCAAGAAGGTGAGCCCCAAGCCAGCCTACAACTATTTATAAGCCCCTCAAACAAATAGAGCCGTTGGCTCTTTCACTGGGCTAAAATCAGAGTCACCAGATGCGCCGCAGGGAACCACCAGACGCTCAAGCTCCGCGTCCGGTGCCCTGAAAACTGCCACGTGTCCCTCTTTCCACTTTCGCGCGTCAATCTCTAACGGTCACCTGCAGAGCACCAGACGGTCAAGTTGGCACCGGATGCGTCCAGTGCACACCGGTAACGTGCGCAAAGAGGTCTGCAAATGCATGGGGTCACCAGACGCTGAGCACCGGACTCGCCGGTGTTCACCGGTCTCATACGTAGGGAGGTTCACAATTGGTTCGCACACCGGACGCGGAGCACCGGGCTCACTCCAGTGCGTCCGGTGCCCTGTCAGAAAACTACGCAGTCTAGCGCACCGACCCTCACAAGCATTGGACTCGCACATAGTAGATCTCCTACGTCTGGTGCAGGGCATCCGGTGCGCTTTGCACTCTCTGGTCAGACACCGACATAGCACCAAACGCGTCTGGTGCCTCTGTGCACTGCGTCCGGTGTGTATTTGTTAGCGAGAAACACTCCCGCGACTTCTCCAAACTTCCCACCGGCGCAATAGAAAATATGCATTTCATTTTCTCAAAAGCGCCAACACTACCAAGTGTATACCAACAAGTGCACGTGTATTAGCATTTTCACAATTATTTTCTTCGAAGGATTAGCTCACTAGGTTCTAAATGCATGCACATGAACAATGACACCTAGTGGCACTTGATAACCGCTTAGCCAAAGAATTCCCCTCTTTATAGTACGGCTATCTATCCTAAATGGGATCACACCCTCTATGGTGTCTTGATCAGCAAAATCAAAACCCTAAGCAATACCTTTGCCTTGATCTCCATAGATTTTTGTTTTTCTCTTTCTTCTTTCCTAAGTTGAGCACTTGATCATCTTGTGGTCATCACCATCATCACCATGATCATCACTTGCTCCATCACTTGGCATGTACCAACCTCATTAAGTCTACACACACTTAGTATAGAGGTTATTACTAGGGTTTCATCAATTATCCAAAACCAAACTAGGGCTTTCAATCTCCTCCTTTTTGGTAATTGATGACAACCCTTTTTACAAAGATTTTCAATAAAATTTTCTTAGATTCATGTTGCTTCACCTAGGATTTTACCATGTGCAAAGTTATGGACATGTTTCATAAGCCAAAATTGGTAGCAATTGCTCCCCCTACATTTGTGCTAAGAGTTTGGATTTTAAAGCTTGCACATATGCTTGAATAGGAAATATAGGAGTCAATTTTTACCAAATGATGCTAAAGTGTAAAGAATGGACCTTTGAAGCGTGATACCAATCAGAGTTGCCAATATACACCATCCTTAGCACTATTAGTAACTAGACATTCACAAAACTAGAACACCCTATGAGATCAACATTATAAACAAGGTTCTAGTATGACTTGTGAAATAACTAAAAGTCTAGTTACACTACCTATGCATGCTAGTTCTTCATTTCAATAATCAAGCCTAAAACTAGCATACACCACACAAGCAAGGTGTCAGAGAGAAAGCTTCTAAAGCTAAAGCTAATGCAAATGCAAGCAAACATATGTGATGCATATTCAAATGCAACATACAAGTTTATGAGCTTGCTCCCCCTACTTGTGTGCTTCAAAATTTTAATTGATTCCCTTCTTTTATCATGTTACTCCCCTATCTTTATACTTCATTTGTAATTTCTCTCCCCCTTAAGCAAATCTTTGGGAAAATCTCTCCCCCTTTGTCATCAATGACCACAAAAGGTGAGCTCAAATTTTAGATAGGTTAGTTTGAAACCATGTGAAGTGAGATTAGTTGCCCAAATTGGTCCAATCTAGATTACTTGCCTAAGATATTTAACTCAGTTTGATCCAAGGACAAGCTTTTTCACACCTCCAAATAAGGGTTATCTTGTACCATGTTGAGTTAAACATTTATAGCTCATATTCTAAATCAAACACTAGGATTGCAAGCCCCAAAACATGTCATATGCTACCACTAGATCAAGTCAACCATAGAAGCAATAGTGGTACCACACAAGCATCAAATTCATTAGTTTTCATGAATGAGCCTAAGACATGTAAGGAACTAGATGCACTAAACAAGTCCTTAGCATAGGATGGATGACATGTCAAACAATTTTACCTTGCTTTGCTTGAAGGAGAGGCATGTCATATAGTGGGGGTGCATCAACACATATTTGAGAAGTCAAGTATGTTCAATTCATTCCTTAGCTTGCAAAACCTCTTCACATCAAGTGGCTTGGTGAATATATCGGCAAGTTAATCATCGGTGCCTATACTCTCAATGCAAATGTCCCCTTTTTGTTGGTGATCTCTTATGAATTGATGGCGGACATCTATGTGCTTTGTTCTTGAGTGTTGAACGGAATTGTTGGTGAGCTTCATGGCACTTTCATTATCACATAGCAATGGTACTTGCTTGAAGTTGATTCCAAAGTCCTTCAATGTTGCCTTCATCCATAGGATTTGTGCACAACAACTACCGGCCGCAATGTACTCCGCTTCGGTGGTTGATAGTGCAACACTATTTTGTTTCTTGGATGACCATGAGACAAGTGATCTTTGTAACACTCCTAGTGTTAGCTTGCATGTTAACCATGAGCATTGCATCAACATAAGCATCATCATGACCGCTCATGAGCATCATACCATGATCACATGTCATTTGCTACATACACTATGTGATTGAATTGCTATGTGACTTGCTATGAGTGATAGTAATGGGTGACTAATGCATATAAGTGTACATTGTTTTCCAAAATACTTTAATAATGCTTATAATAACATTTTGAACAAAGTTTATATTGGAGGTTTTGTCCAAAAATACCCCTAAGTCATGGTTAACCTTAGGTTGACCTAATTAACCCCCTAAACATCTTTTTAAAGATGTTTTGTGAAACTGGTGTTAGAGACCTTGCATGTAAATGACACCTAAAACAATGTTGTAGTAAATTTCATAAGCTACAAAAGTTATGTTGATGACTTTTTATGAAAATGCTTGGAGCACATTCAAAATTAGCTCACAAGGCAAAAATCAGGGCTGTTTCCACACTTAGCCAAATTTGCCTAAGTCAGAGTCGACACAGTTTCGAGGTAGGGTACTTGGGAGCTTTGTAGATTGAAATCCAAGACGAACCAGACTTCAATCCTTTAAGCAAACTTATAAAACTCGTGTAGCTCTATCCATTGGATCAAATCTGAGCCAAAACCGCTGAGTAAGTCTCGAGTAAAACATCGACGAAGTTGGAGTTTCAGTCACTGCCGCCGGCGACTGAATCACCGATTCAGTTTTGGACAGACGCCGTCCGCCGCCGCGTGTCCGGCCAGGTGTCGACCGTACGCCGTCGACGGTCCCACCTGTCAGCTTGGACGACGCCCTCAAGTCGCCACGGGGCCACCCCGTGCCTCAGACGCGATATCCACTCCACCAGAGCCTCCCATTTCGCCCGCCTTCGTCCTCGGCGAGCTCCGCCGTGCTTCGGCGAGCTTTCCCGGCCGTTCCACCATGTCTCCGGCCAAGCTAGCCCGCCCAGAGCTCCACCTCGACGTCCTCTACCTCGACGTCCACCTCTTTCCCTTAGCCGAGCACTGGTGAGGCCGCATTGACAGCTCTGTCGCGAGCTCCACCTCGCCGGACTTCGCAGAGATCACCGGCGACGTGGCCAGACCTCTCTGGTTCACCTCTGGCCGTGATTCTTCTTCCTGTAGCTTCGCCTTCCTTCACTCTTGCTCGTCCGCAACCTCTACCGCGTCGCCATTGCCTAGGTTCGCCGGCGTAACGCCGCGCAGTACCGCCGCTCCGCCATTCGCGACGGCG
This sequence comes from Sorghum bicolor, assembly GCF_000003195.3. Taxonomy (NCBI): domain Eukaryota; kingdom Viridiplantae; phylum Streptophyta; class Magnoliopsida; order Poales; family Poaceae; genus Sorghum; species Sorghum bicolor. Next base: position 32,433,926 of record NC_012877.2, on the reverse strand, counting down.
AGCACCTTAGAGACCAGTAGAGCGTGAGTAAAGTAGGTCAATGAGTTCGATTGAGGAGAGGAACACGTAGATGCCCTTGGTTTCCCCGGAGACCTCGCCATCGTCGAGTTCCGCCGGCGACGAGCTCTCCCCTGTCTCTGTGTCACTGTCGAGCGGGTCCCGCTGACCAGTGGGTCCCCCTGTCAGCCTCTCTCTCACACCTTTGGTTCACTGTGTAGCAGATCCTGTGATGTTTTTGAAAAATTCATAACTCGAGTTATACTGATACAAATGGAGGGATTCTAATTTTTCTAGGTTCTTGTGTTAATCTAGTGTTCATTAAAAATATAAAACGTGCCATGTTTCTACAGAAATAAATAGATATGATTTAATCTTGATTAAATAGGAGGTAATTATATCTTGAGATCTGTGAGCCTGATGGCCATGCAAAATTAGGATGTTGTTACTCATGACATGAATAGGCTCTGATAAATTTATCATGATTTTTGGAGGTCTGATTGTGAAGTTATAAATATTTCTTGTTTAAATACGAGTTTCTTGTGGTATTTTTAGTAAATAAATTATAACTATTTTTATGGTGAAACTTGCTGAGTGATGTGATCCTGAGTAAACACAGTTAAGAAAAATCTGAAATATGTTGTTTGACACTTTTGGATAGGGTTTCACATTTATGCCTTTCATGCTATTGCTAGCTTGTTATTTTTGTATCTCACAATCTGCATATGCAAGTGCCCTGAAATTTTTACAGTAAACTAGTGGTAGTCAAAATAGCTTGCTGTAATGTTCTTAGAATTTTTGGAGCACTTGTGATATATGCTCATTAAATCATCTTAATAATTAAATAAATAGAAAAGGTAATGATAGAAATGAGTTTAACCCTTACCATGATGTTTTCTGGTGTTTCTTAGACATGTTCTATCTACTGATGCATTTGGTTTGAACCAATATTACATTCTTAGTATGTGTTAAAATATTATTTTGCTAATTATGTCTTTCCTAGAGCACTTCTGTGTAGCTGATAGAAATTGTTTAAGAACTACTTGAAGATAAGGTTTTCTGGAAAACTTGTCTATAACAAACTTGTAGCTAACTTGCTTATCTACTTTGTGACCAAATTTCATGACATTTGGCTGAGTACTTTAAAAGTTATGAATATTACAAGTAGCTGCTGCGAAGTACTTGCTCTCTGGTTTTTCAGGACAGCCAGCATACTTTGCCTGTTTCAACTTATTTTCGTTAGGAATCTTTCTGGGATGTCTAAAAGTGAACTGTAGACAATTTGTTAAGCTTTCCAGAAAGTATCTACTTGCTTAGTTTGGAGAACTGGCGCCTAAGTTATAGCTAAAACATGTGACTATTAGATCTGCATATAACACCAGTTGCTATCTAGGGGTAGCTAAAGTTGATTGACTTGTCTAGTTAGCCTCTCTACCAGAGAAGTATGCACTTACTTGTTAAATCTGTGACTCACTTAATTAAGGAGCTTGTACTCGTGTTTGTACCTTGCTATGTGTTCCTTGGCTCAGCATCATGACATATTGCATCTTATGTGCATTCCCTATGTTTATCACCTTGTCATGCATACATAGGTGTACCCAAAGGAGTGACGGTCTTGGAGTACGAACTGCCCGAGCCGGAGGAACAGCAAGGGGAGCCACCTCAAGGAGCTGAGGAGGAGGAGGATCTGCCAGAGTGCCCTGACCATCGTCCCTCTACTTACGTTGAAGGCAAGCCCCGAAGCATTATAAGCCTCCTACTATTTTTGTTATCATGTCCAGCTATCAATTGGGTTATGTATTGTTGCATTAAGTGTTAGGCATTGATATGACACCCTTGCTACATAATGACTACCTTGTCCACCTTATACCTTGCCTAAGTAGGTCCAGGATCGAAATGATGCTTAGCCATGCTTAGCTCGGTAGAAGCCGGGTGTTTTCCTGTCACCAGCGAGAGATAGGTGGATACTGATTCACGGTTGGCTATATTGCTATCATGGGAATAACCATGTGCTAATAATGAACTTGAGACCGGGCGGGATGACGATAGTGTAGCAACAAGGCAAGGAGGTCTTGGGTGTGAATCTATCCCCGTCCGTGTCGGTTAAGGACCGACTCGCTGTACGTCCTCGTGTCATGTTGAACGCATGCCTAACACTTAGCTGGCCGGATAAGTCGTTCCGACCACGAAGCCTACGAGTGCATCTCCGGCCGGATACCCCGTTCGGTTTAAGTGCGCACCCTGGTTGGTAGCAAGGATGTGCGGGGAGTCAATGGCGTAAGACCGAGGTGTCAGGTTAGAGTCCTGACCCTGGCAGATTGGCGGTCCCTTGGGGTGCGACGCTGTACGGACCCGAGAATTGGTCCGGAGTTGTGCTAAAGGTGATCCGAGCTGCCCTCATGAAGTACGCTTGGGTGAGTGCTAGGAATACCCCTCCAGCTGGATAGGAATCAATTCGAATCGCCGTCTCTCCCGGATAGTGAGAACTTGACTCGAGCAGCGGCAGCATAGAACTCACTAAATGAACTTAATGGTTATGATGAGAATGTTGATAGCTATGTGATAATCTAGATATGGTTATTATTGTGATGCTTAAATACTCAAGTGTATGCTTAGAACAGGTGCTAATCTAGTGGATAGTTGTTAAGTAATGAACCTGCTGCTGAAATGTTATAAATGGGTTACTTACAACTAAAGCTTTTTATGCAAAAATGTGAGTCAAACCAGTCCACAAATATCAGCCTTGCATACTCCTTGGTGTCACTTTATTTCTAGTTTATGACGGGTAAGTCTAGCTGAGTACATTCTCGTACTTAGGGTTTTATTTACCCTTGTTGCAGATGATGTCGTTTATCACGGCTACTGTGCTAACTGTCATCATCCGGCTGCGGACGATGAGTAGATCATGGGCATGATCACTTCCTTTATCTTCAGTTGTGCTTTTGTTGGGTTGACTATGGAGCTGGCATGTAATTAAACTAGGTGTGTGATGTTCAAAACTACTTTGCTTCCACTACTGAACTGGTTTGTAATAACTTTGTTTCAAACTCCGATGTGTTGTAAAACTATGTTCTATGATGAATGTATGTAATCTGTGATGGTGATGCTTGATCATGTACGATCTTGGTTGTATGTTGGTTGAATCGTGGTCTTCTGAGATTTCGTCGGACTACTGGGTTTATATGGGTTCAAGTCCATTGTCTTGACTGCTTTGTGGTCGCTAATTCACTTGAATTCTTATAAATTGGTCGGTTCTGTTACAATCTTCTCAATAGTTGACATGTGCCTGATGTGCTTCTTCTCTCAACTTTGCATCCTGCATAGTCCGAGTCGGAATATCCAACAAGTTCAAACTTTGCACCTTTGGGATACCATAAACCAACATTTTGTGTATGCTTCAAGTACCTCAATATTCTCTTTGTTGCTTTCAAATGGCTTTCTCTTGGTGAGGCTTGGAATCTTGCACATATGCATACACTAAACATGACATCCAGTCTTGATGCGGTCACATAGAGTAGGCTTCCAATCATAGACTTATACAACTTTTGATCTACCATATTTCCACTTGTATCACTATCTAGGCTTCCATTTGTTCCCCTTGGAGTACTAATTGATTTTGCATCATCCATACCAAACTTCTTGAGCATGTCTTTTATGTACTTGCGTTGACTCACAAATGTGCCATTCTTCAATTGCTTGATTTGAAGACCAAGGAAGTAACTAAGCTCTCCAATCATTGACATCTCAAATTCATTAGCCATCATGTTTCCAAACTCCTCACAAAATTTTTGGTTGGTTGATCCAAATATGATATCATCTACATATATTTGTAACACAAACAAGTCCTTGCCAATCTTCTTGGTGAAGAGAGTGGTGTCAACCTTGCCCATCTTGAAACCTTTAGAGAGTAAGAAATCTCTCAATCTGTCATACCATGCTCTAAGTGCTTGCTTCAAACCATAAAATGCCTTTCTTAGCTTTTAAACATGGTTGGGTTTCTTGTCATCTTCAAAACCGGGTGGTTTCTCAACATATACTTCTTCATTGATATAGCCATTGATAAATGCACTTTTCACATCCATTTGATGTAACTTGATGTTATGAACACAAGCATAGGCCAACAAGATCCTAATTGCTTCCAATCTTGCAACCGGGGCATATGTTTCACCAAAGTCAAGACCTTTAACTTGAGTATAGCCTTGTGCTACCAATCTTGCTTTGTTCCTTACAACTATCCCGTCTTGATCTTGCTTGTTGCGAAAGACCCATCTAGTACCAATGACATTGTGATCACTAGGCCTATCAACTAATTCCCATACTTGATTTCTCTTGAAATTGTTAAGCTCTTCATGCATAGCATTAACCCAATCAACATCTCTCAATTCTTCATCAATCTTCTTTGGCTCAATGTCAGACACAAAGGAGAAATGCTCACAAAATGATGCTAGTCTTGATCTAGTTTGCACTCCTCTTTGAATGTCACCAATGATATGATCTAATGGATGATCTCTTGCAATATTTGTTTGTTGGAGTATTTGCACTTGATTGCTTGCACTTGGTTGATCATGAGATGATGTACTAGTTTATTGATCTTGCACTTGTATACCACTTGTACTAGCTTGATTTTCATCATGAGAACCATTAGCTTGAACATTAAAGGCAGGAAGCACTTGATCTTTGTCATCTTCAACATCAATCACCTCTCTAGGCCTTAAATCACCAATGTACATGTTCTTCATTGCATCGGCCAATTGAGTGCCTCTCACATCATCTAGATTCTCATCTTCCTCTTGAGAGCCATTTGTTTCATCAAACTCAACATCATGCACCTCTTCAAGAGCACCACTTGCCAAATTCCAAACTCTATAAGCTTTCCTAGTAGTGGAGTAACCAAGCAAGAAACCTTCATCACATTTCTTTTGAAATTTGCTCAATCTAGTGCCTTTCTTCAATATGTAGCATTTGCAACCAAAAACCTGAAAATATGCAATGTTGGGCTTTCTTCCATTCAAGAGCTTATACGGAGTCTTTTCCATCATTGGGTGATAATAGAGTCGGTTGCTATAGTAGCAAGCCGTGTTGATTGCTTCAGCCTAAAAAGAACGACTCACATTGTACTCACTCAGCATTGATTTTGACATGTCAATCAAGGTTCTATTCTTCCTCTCAACAAGACCATTTGATTGTGGAGTATACTTGGCCGAGAATTGATGCCTAATACCAAATTCATCACAAAGCTCATCAACTTTTGTGTTCTTAAATTCACTTCCATTGTCAGTTCTCACTTTCTTGATGGTTGTTTTAAACTCATTGTGTATTCTCTTGACAAATGTTTTGAAGGTTGCAAAAGCATCACTCTTGTCACTAAGAAAGAATACCCATGTATATCTTGTGAAGTCATCCACTATCACAAATCCATATTTATTTCCACCAATGCTTGTGTATGTGGTTTGTCCAAATAGATCCATGTGCAACAACTCAAATGCCTTGCATGTACTCATGATGCTCTTTTTTGGATGAGTGTTGCCAACTTGCTTTCTGGCTTGACATGCACTACAAAACTTATCTTTCTCAAACGTGACATCTTTCAAGCCTCTAACAAGATCATGTTTGACTAACTTGTTCAATTGTTTCATTCCAACATGACCAAGCCTTCTATGCCATAACCAACCCATGCTAGATTTAGTGAGCAAACATGTTGACAATTGAGCTTCACTAGCATTGAAATCAACCATGTATAGATTCTCATATCTAAAGCCTTTGAATATCAAGTTAGAGTCATCTACACTTATGATCTCTACATCATCAACTCCAAATATGCATTTGAAACCAAGATCACAAAGTTAAGCTACGGATAGCAAATTGAAGTTCAACCTCTCTACTAGCAGCACATTGGAAATGCTCAAGTCATTGGATATAGCAATTTTACCGAGCCCATTGACCTTGCCTTTGCCATTGTCACCAAATGTGATACTATCAACACCATTATCATCATTTGGATTGATTGAATTGAACATCCTTGAATCACCGGTCATGCGTTGTGTGCACCCACTATCAAGCACCCAATGCCTTCCTCCGGCTTTATAGATTACCTACAAAACAAATTAATGTTTCATAGGTACCCATACGTGTTTGGGTCCTTGGAGGTTAGTGACTAAGCTTTTTGGTACCCAAATGACCTTCTTCTTTGGACCCACAATTGGTGTACCAACAAACTTAGCATGCACACCCTTCTCACCCTTGGTAAGCACATAACAAGAATCAAATGGAATGTAAGATACATTAGCATTTTTATTGTTCATTTTATTGTAGTTAAGCTCTTGGTGCCCAACTTGCTTGCATCTATTGCAATACCGACCATTTCTCTTCACAAAGCTAGGCTTGTGAGTTACAAAGGTCGCCTTGCCTTTCTTGGGGGTATAGTCTAATCCATCTTTCTTGAGAGAAAACCTTTGGCTACACAAGCACTTTAGCAAGCGGGCCTCACCACCATAGGCCTTGCCTAGGGCGTGACTGAGCTCATCCACCTTTCTTTTGAGAGTCTCATTCTCGACCTTTAGTGAAGGATCACAAGTGACACCATCACTAGAAGTAGAGGTAGAGTTAGTGGTGGTAGATGATGACCTACAAGAAGAGTTAGTGGAAACAACAATAGGTGGGTTGTGTGATTCCTTAATTAAGTCACATGTTGTGCCCACATCACATGATACAACAACCTTTTCCTTGTTCTCTTCTAATAACAAGGAGTGAGCTTTTTCAAGCTTGGTGTGAGCCTTGCCAAGCTTCTCATGGGCATCCACTAGCCTCTCATGAGTAGCATTGAGCTCATCAAAGGATTGCTCAAGAGCTTTTAACTTCTTGGCCAATTCTTTGCACTTCTTGTTTTTAGATTGAATAAGTGAATCGGCTTGCTCTAACATGTCCATGAGTTGTTCATTAGTGAATTCATTTTCATCATCACTATCACTATCATGTTCATGTTCATGTACATGTTCACTTTCACTTTCATCATATTGTACCTTGTGGTCCTTGGCCATGAAGCATGAAGGAGTGTCGAAGAGTGAAGGCTTGTTGTTGATAGCAATACTAGCAAGCGCCTTCTTCTTGGATGCCTTGTCATCATCACTTGAATCATCATCCGAAGAAGCATCACTGTCCCATGTCACAACATAGGATCCAACCTTCTTCTTCTTCTTGAAGACCATCTTCTTTTCTTTGTTTTCTTTCTTCTCCTTCTTGTTCTTCTTGTCATGCTCATCATTGTCACTATTGTAAGGACAATCCACGACAATATGATCGGGGCTCTTACACTTGTAGCATAGCCTCATATGCTCCTTGTTCTTGAAGTGATCTCTTCTCTTTCTTGTGTGATAGCCCTTCTTCTTCATCATCTTGCCAAACTTGTGGACGAAGAGTGCTAGTGCTTCATCATCACTATCATCATTGGAGCACTCCTCATCACTTGATTCTTCCTTCTTTCCCTTGCCCTTGTTCTTGCTCTTGGATGAAGAGCTAGCTTTGAATGCTACACTCTTCTTCTTCTTATCATCATCATCCTTCTTTATGACCTCATCATCATCATTGTCATTGTATTGATCCTCGATCATGACATCTCCAAGTACCTCCTCATTGGGAGATACACCCGTCAATCCTCCTCTAAAGATGATTGTTCTCAATGTCTTGAACCTCTTGGGCAAGCACACATCAAGAACTTGTGAATGAAGTCCTCACCCTTTACATTCCCACCAAGGCCCTTGAGATCATTGATGATGACATGGAGCCTATAGAACATCTCCGAGATTGACTCATCATCCTTCATCTTGAAGTTGGATAGCTTGTCCTTGAGCATGTATAACTTGTCACTTTTTACTCTTGTAGTGCCCTCATAGGTTTCTTCTAGTCTTGTCCACACTTCACTTGCCTTCTCGAGATCTTTGACTTGTTCAAACACTGTTTAATCAATGCCATTGTATATTGTGTTGAGAGCCATAGTATTGCATTGCTTGTTTGCTCTTCCATTGTCAGTGGGGTTGGCGGGATCAAGAATTGCAAAGTCATTCTCTATCACTTCCCACACTCTATCATTTATTGATCCAAGGTACATTTTCATTTTTCTCTTCCAATAGTCAAATGAACTTGTGCCATCAAAGAACGGTGGTTTGCCCCCAACATGGTTGAACACTATTTGAGCCATAATTTGAGGACCGAGGTTATTAAGCCTTCACAAATGGTGACCATGGCTCCGATACCACTTGAAAGGTCCTAATGTGGCTAGAGGGGGGGGGTGAATAGCCTATTTAAAAATTCTACAAACTCACTAGAGTAAGAGGTTAGTAAATAACAAAGCGAAGCTTTTTGCTCTAGCTCTAAAGGTGTGTTTGCAAGCCACCTATCCAACAATTCTAGTTAATATAATCACTAGGCACTCAAGAGCTAAGTCACTACAAGCTACACTAGTGAACTATGCTACACAAGGCAAGACTAGCAACTAAACTAGTTACACTACTTTGTCGTAAGTAAATTGGGAAGAAGAGATATTTATACCGCCGTGTAGGGGACAAACCAATCACCAAACAATGAAGCACGGGGAGAATGCCAATCAAACACAATTGAGACACCGATTTTTCTCCCAAGGTTGACGTGCTTGCTGGCACGCTATGTCCCCGATGTGTCGACCAACACTTGGTGATTCGGCGGCTAAGAGGTGTAGCACGAATCTTGTCCTCACTAGGACACCGCAAGAACCTACCCACAAGTGAGGTAACTTAATGACATGAGCAATCCACTAGAGTTACCTTTCGGCTCTCCGCCGGGGAAGGTACATGACCCCTCACAATCACCGAGAGATGGCCATGAACAATCACCAACTTGTGTCAGTCCTCCTCCACTACTCCAAGCCATCTAGGTGGTGGCAACCACCAAGAGTAACAAGAAAACCGTAGCCAAATCGACCTCAAGTGCCACTAGATGCAATCACTCAAGCAAATGCACTTGGAATCACTCCCAATCTCACAAAGATGAATAATCTATGAAGGAGATGAGTGGGAGGTGTTTGCTTAGGCTCACAAGTATATCAAGTATGCTAGAATGCAAAGAAGGTGAGCCCCAAGCCGGCCAATGTCGCACCCGGTTTTCCAAAGAAGACCAAGCGCTAACTATATGTGTGCCTAGGATGTCCACACAACACATATAGTGACAAATATGGAGAATATAAAGAACAATACTTTATTATATATCGGAACATAGTTACAACAAAGGATTACATCTATTACAAAGCATAGCGGAAACTAATCCTAATCTTCACTTTGGGTCTCCATTTTCCACCGGGACGGTTGACTGGGGGTACACTCGCCTAGTACTCCTGGAACATCTCAGGGAACTCTGCCTTTGTATCACCATCTGGTATCCATTCAGGATTTTTGATTGTTGAATGTAAAGCAAGTGTGAGCGCACCATACTCAACAAGTATAACATGAGGGGATGCAAGGCTCAAAAGGCTTGACGTGGTTTGACTGCGATAAGCATTTTTAGTTGGTAATATTTTATTATTAAACCTATGTTGCTAGGTTATGCTTAAGCTGCCAACGTAAGAAGTATAGGGTGTGTTTGGTTACCTGGCTTCTTTCTAGCCTGGCTAGGAAATAAGCCAGGCTAACCTAAGCTTGACTCTAGCAAGCCAATATGAGTTGTTTGGTTGTCTACACTATCTAAACCTGGTTAGCATCTAGTTGTGTTTGGTTGGTTGGTTTGGCTGGGGTAGAGTCACCTCCTCTTTACACGGGTAACTTCACCATCTTTTGCGGCAATTCATCGAGCACACGATGAGCGTCACTCCGGTGTGAACTAGAGCATGGGACGAGCCTTGTCCTGGTCGAGGGAGAGGGAGGGGAGGGGAGGGGAGTGGGGGCTCGTCGGCGAGCTGCTAGGAGGAGGTGGGGGCTCACCGTCTTCATCTTGTACCTCGAGAGAGGTGGAGGTGGCGACACGACGGAGGCCAGCAGCGCGCTGAAGCAGCTCCGCCGCGACCGGACCTCCGCTGCTCCCGGCCAGCAGTGCGCTCCGGCGAGCCGCGACGCCGACGAGCTGGATCCCCTCGCCCTCGCGCGCTGGATCCCGACCCGCTCCGCCGCTAGACTCGCGCGCTCCGGCGAGCGCGACGCCACCAGGCTCGCGCGCTCCGGCAAGCCGCGACGTCGCCCGGCTCGCACGCTCCGGCGAGCCGCGACGCGGATCCCGACTCGCTCCGCCGCCAAGCTCGCGAGCTCCAGCGAATCTCGGCCTTCCGCTCCACCCCGCCCACCTCCCATCCTCGGCCATCTCGGGGGCGGCGGGGCGGGCCCAACGGGAGCGGGAGCGGCGGGGGCTCGTCGGCGCTGGAGAGAAGGATGTAGAGCGGGGGCTCATCGGCGCTGGAGAGCGGGAGCGGCGGGGGCCCGGCGTTGCTAGGCGAAGGAACAAGACGCGAGCGGTGACGAGAGCTCAGTTCGGGGCTTAACCAAGCCTGGCCCCCAAAGAACGATCAGCCCATCCGTTTTTTCATAGCCTGGCTAAGGGGTGGTCGGTGGCTTCCTGGAGCCTGGCTTAAGCCTCTAAACAGACAACCAAACAGCATGAAGGTGGCTTACTGAAGCCTGGCTAGGACTTAGCCAGCCAACCAAACAGACCCATAATAATTATCATCAAGTTTTGTCATCAACCCAAACCATCCATAGAACCATCTATCTCGAAAAGGATCCAGGCCTCTCGTGTCCATGAGCACGGTTGATATATCAGTTTTAAAACACTCTACAGAGCTTATACACTTTCACCATGAGTCGTGTTACCCATATGCCTGAGGTGATCAGCCTCTTGACCCACTTCCAAGGTAAGTCGGTAGGGTTCACTATGAAGCCTTTCGAAAGTCCCCCTAACAAGTTAGTAGCCGCGAGGTTTCAGTGGCAAGTGTGCATAGGTGTCCTCCTCCGAGAGGCACATGTGGTCGCGGCACTATACACACCAAGTTAGGAAAACAACTATACACCACGAGGCACCCGCCTCTTGCGCCTTTCGGTAACCACTAACAAGTTAGAGAAGTTCATTTTACTGAGCTAAAGCTAGAGCCATGTAGCTCTCATGGCTGTACGATAAATCCTGGGTGGCCGCTTTAAGATTCAGTCCTTACGGAGGACAGACTAGAGCACCCAAATGGCCCAATGCTCTAGACCCCTTTTATCCATGTTGCTAAAAAGCATAATTTTATCATTGATTATATAACCCATTAGTCAAGATTAATATTATATAGTTTTGTGATTGCAGACTAAGCAAAACTACCCATATGCATAATCCAAGGTAACAAGGGATTCAGGATAACAAAGGTTCTAGGTAAAATCCTTAGGGGTTTATCATATTAGACACATGCACATGAAGAGGTGATTAAATAGTTATTAGGTAACAAGGGAACTCTTGTTACACTTGCCTTCCAAATTCTTGCTATCCAACTTCTTGATCATCCTTGTAGAGCTCCTCTTCTAACGCTAGCAATCAACCGGCACAAGCATCACAAGAGAACCTAAAAACAATACATTAAGCATTACAAAATAGAATAAAAGTTTTAAACATGTAGAAGTTGATCGTTGAGCGCAAAAACAACGAACATAAAAGCCATGATTAAAAGAGTTGCAAGATAGAGACTAGAAGGTTTCGAGAAATGATAGGTCGAATGGAATAAACATGATGGATATGGGCTGAATTAGAAGATTTACACAAGATAAGGATGTATAGATGAGAGGTAAATGATTAGAGGGGTGTATACAAGATGGATAGGATATTAGGAAGAATGAAGTAAACATAGAAAGATATGCAAGTTTGATGAGAGAAAACATACACATGGTAGTGAGATGGTATAGTAAGATACTATCAAGAAAATATATATTTCTAGTCATAGAACATGAGGACTCAAAAACAATGGTGGCGGTTGGCAAAGATTGAATTTGCCAACAACGATGAGATGATGGTTGCATAGCAAAAAGTGAGGATCAACCTATAGCTTAGGTTTGGCAACATACTTTAGGATATAATGATGACCATTTGGATTAGTAAAGAGGACATTTCGGAACATATTTCGACCAATGGCTGCAGCAGGGTGAATGCTTCATTAAAGGGGAACACGGTGAGACACCAGTGCACGCAGGTTGTGCACGACAGCGGACAGCAGGCTTATGGTCACTGATAGCATACTCTTGTCAGCACATATCAGCAATCTATGTTGTAGGGTCTCTATGGACCGCATGAGTTATGTTCTAGCAAAAGGAAATGGTGGTTTGGCCATCTATGAGTCTGGAAACGCAAACATAGGATGGGGGGCATGACTGATTTCGGACAGCAGGAGTAGCAGTTGCCATGGCCTCGATATCTCAGCCACTGTGGCACTTATGGACAAGCCAACTTACAGAGGTATGTGTGTGTTCATGATACATAAGTGGGTAAAAAGGATTTGACAAATGGAGTAACGGATTTTTGGGAATGCACTCGCCAATCGGCTGCAGCGCGACTGCAGAGCAGCAGGGAGAGCAAGCACTAAAAGAATGATATATGGTTCGTCTTTCATCCTATGGCCACAAAACTTCTCAGAGACGTGTGCAAGGATATGAGACACATTTTGGTTGAAGGAGATGGTCACTGGAGTGACGGAACAATGGGAACGCACATACCAATTAGCAGGAACTCTTGCTGCGGGGCTGCTGGGACAGCAAGCACAAGATAGAAATATATATCTTTTATCTTGAATTCTATGGCAACGAAATTTCATACAGGCATGTGAAAAGATACGAAACATGTTGTGGTTGAAGGACACAGTCACTGGAGCAATAGAACAAAGGAAATGTGTGTGCCAACCAGCAGCAGTGCGTCTGCGAGGTTCTCGTGGCAGCAAGCATAGAAACAATTGCAACTCTTTCGCATTGGACTCCATATTCATGGAACTTTATGAGGGCATGTGCAGGTATATGATGGATATTCTAGCCAAAGGATTCATCAAATAACTCAAAGGATGGATGGGGAACAACAACGAAATTTGATGTTGCACATCATCTAGGACAGCAGAACAGTGGATACAAAAATGATGATATTTCTTTCACCTTTGATGGTTTGGCCATACAAATTTGCAGGAACAAGTGCTACTTTGAGAACTAAATCATGACCAAAGGGCTCAATGATAGAAGCATTAGAATACTAGAAATACGAATCCCAATAGGCAACGGTGCTGCTGCCCACGAGGTACATAGACATGATTATGTGGAAACTTTGCTAGAATTTGATCACACATAGACTACAGCACATGTTCTACAGCGGGTAACATATAAACACAATGGAGATCATGACAGGGGTCCTCACATTGGGGTTGGCAAAAGATGGAGACGAATTTAGCGGCAGTCTTCATCGATGACGGGGTGGTGATTGGGACTGCGATCAATAGAATAGTGTTCATCCCGCTTCAGAGTTAATCTATGCCACATGCGGGATCAAAAAGATGGATGAGAGGGGCTTGGACTGCAGAATGAAAAGGAAAGATGGGAAGGGAGTGTTCTCACCAAAGTGGTACAGCAGCTATGGCATTGGGCGCTGTTGCCCGGGAGTATCTTGCGCTCTTAACGCCGGACATCGGTTCAGATGGGGCTGCAATGATTCAACCTTGAGGATGTCCTCATGATGTGCAAAAGAGAATCGAGTGAGACATGGGAGAGGGCCAGTAAGGTTGAATCAAAGAAGAGTTCACGACATCACCTTGCTCTGCACAGAAGATGTAGTGGTGGCGGCTTTCTCTATCTGCGTGCTCAAGTTCTAGAATGACGAACGCAGCGGCACAAATGAATTGCAGCAGCAGGGCTCTCTGTTGTGATGTGATGGAGAAAGAGGAAATAGGGGGGCATCCATGGAGGAGGAAGGAGAGGAGGAGAGGTGGTGGCTGCTGTTTTTGTGGAGAAGGAAGAGAAGAGTATGGAGGATGAGAGGGCAGCCATTGGGAGGAAGGGGAGAACATGAGGAGCTTCTCCTCTGGTGCTTGCGTGAGGAGGTGAGGGGGTGAGTGGGAGGTTATATGCTGTGGGTTTGCTGCATGGGTGCATGCACTTGAAGAGGAATAAAATGGGTGAGTGAAAGAATGGTGTTAAGAGAGGATTAAGAGGGGCAGGCTGCTGGTTGCGCGTGAGAAAAAAAAGAAGCAAATATGGCTGCATGCATTCTTGTAGTTAAAGATGAGAGGAATTCCAATAAATTAAATGGGGTTAGAGAATTAATAGAGAAAGGAATTGGTTGTTGTACTCTTGCATAAAGGGAAGGGAGAGGCGCCAGTGCAGCAGCAAGAGAAATGACTGCTATTATGTTCATGTAATGGAGTAAAGAAGTATTGCTAAAAGAGAAATAAAGAGGGATGTGTGACCATGGGAATTAAGAGATGATGAATGAGATGTGTGCTTCAGTTTTTGCATGACAGGAAGGAGAGAGGCACCATACAGATGATCACGGAAACTTCTCCACATGAAAGAGACAGAAGAAATTATGGGCTAAGGAATTAAGTGCAGCGGTTATTTTACATAAGAAATTAGCACCGTGAAGAAGAGAGAAAAGACTAACTGCTGCCATTGCATGTATGAGAAAAGTAAATATTAGAGGGAATAAAAGGATGCTATTATAAGAGGGTTGAAGAGAGACATGCAAAGGAGGTGAGGCTCAGGAATTAAGATTGGAAGTTACTTACTGCAATATATGCATGAGAGAAAAGGAGAAAGAACCAGGAGAGGAGAGTGGGCAGCATCTTTCACGCAATATGGCTGCTGCATTGTTGAGAAAGGAGAGGAGGAATTATGGTTATTAATTTCTGCATGGATGCATGCAATGGAATAGAGGAGACAACAGCATGAGGTGGCCGGCCAGCAGTTTTTACTTAGTTGTCAAGGCAATAATGTTGGAGGGATTAAGAGGGATTGAAGAGAGCAATGTAAAGAAGATAGGACCAAGGAATTGTGGGAGGAGAATTACTGCTGGTATAACTTTTGCATGGAGGAAAAGGATTGTGCAGCAACAACAAGAGGTTGACCAGGTGCAAGAGTGGAAATAAAAGATCCCATGTACTTATGTGTGTGTGTGAGAGAAGCATGGTCTGCTGTTTCTGCATGCAAGAGTAGAACAGAAATTGATGGAGTAAAGGAGCACTCTTAAGAGAATTGTGCATGCCTAGTAAATTATGGGACAAAGTAATTATGTGCATTTATTTTGCATGAGAGTAGAGAGGGCGTGGGAGCAGTAGAAGAATGACGAGATCACCCATGACTGGTCATGCCTTTCATTTGAGTAATTGCAGAAAAAGTAGAAAGAAGATTAAGGAGGAGTACTAAGTGTTGATGTTATTTTGCAGGAGGGGGAGACAATGGGTGTTAGCAGGAATAGGGGAGATGTCGACTAGGGAGAGGTGAGTGCAACCACTTCTAATTTTGTGAACTAATGGAGAGAAAACCGGAGGTGTTAAGGAAAGGTGTGGTTAAGAGAGGCGTGACCAAGAGAATTAAGCGAGGAGTTATATGAAGCTGTTGTTTTATGCATGCGAAAGAAATGATGTGGGGCAACAGGGAAGATGTATGTCTGCCCTTTACTCATGTATTTGAGATGAAGTGGTAACCAACGTAGAGTAAAGAGGAAAATTAGAGAGAATGTTTCATGTGATCAAGGAGAGAGCTACTATTGTTGTTCCTACATGTAAATGTCTGGAAGGGAAGGGCGACCAGGAAAGAATTGCTGCAGCATTTCCACGTGAAAGAGAGAGGGAGATAGGGGCAGCTAGGAGTTGGGAGAAAGAAAGAGAGGTGTGTTGAGCCGAGTTGTGCTTGACCCAACACAAGTGAAAGATGTTAATTATCCATTGGGAAAATGAGAGAATGTGTACTTGGTTGGATTGACCCAAAAAAATTCATGGGCACCAAAATAACTGAGAGCTCAAGAAAGAAAACAAAGGAGAGAAAGAGAGAATGGGTCATGCTAGATTATTTGATAGGATGTCGGCAGAGGACTTTTGTTATTTTGGGGAGATGATTAGGATCAACCCTAGGTGTATTTTAGAAACAAATAAATTTATTTTCCACACAAAAACACAGTGCAAAGGCATGAATGCAACAAATCACTAAGTTGTATTCGAAAAAATTTAGAAGCTCACATTTTCCACTATCTAGATATCAACAACTTAACTAAAGTTGGGAATCTTTTAGGAAAATGATAAAACCATTTAATGTTATTTAGAGTTTTCTAAGTCACATCCTAAAATAAGAATTTTGGGGTGTGACAGCCAACAACTATTTATAAGCCCCTCAAACAAATAGAGCTGTTGGCTCTTTCATTGGGCTAAAATCAGAGTCACTGGACGCGCCGCAGGGAACCACCAGACGCTCAAGCTCTATGTTCGGTGCCCTAAAAACTGCCACGTGTCCCCCTATCCACTTTCGCACATTGATCTCTAACGGTCACCTGCAGAGCACCGGACGCGGTCAAGTTGGCACCGGACACGTCCGGTGCACACCGGTCACGTGCGCAGAGAGGTCTACAAATGCACGGGGTCACCGAACGCTGTGCACCGGACTCGTCCAGTGTTTACCGGTCTCATACGTAGGGAGGTTCGCCATTGGTTCGCACATTGAACATGGAGCATCAGACTCACTCCGGTGCGTCCGGTGCCCTATCAGAAAACTACGCAGTCTAGCGCACCGACCCTAACAAGCACCGGACTCGCACACAGTAGATCTCCTGCGTCCGGTGCGCTCTGCACTCTCTGGTTAGATACCGATATAGCACCAGACGCTTCTGGTGCCTCTGTGCACTGCGTTCGGTGAAACACTCCCGCGACTTCTCCAAACATCCCACTGGCGCAATATAAAATATGCATTTCATTTTCTCAAAAGCGTCGAATCCCGCCGAGCAAGCTCGGCAGGAGGGCGACAGGAACCCAAACCCTCTCTCTACCCTTTAGACTCCACTTCCTTCTCAAAGTGTGCCAATAACACCAAGTGTATACCAACAAGTGCACGTGTGTTAGCATTTTTATAATAATTTTCTTCAAAGGAGTTTAGTTAGCTCACTAGGTTCTAAATGCATGCACATGAACAATGACACCTAGTGGCACTTGATAACCACTTAGCCAAAGAATTACCCTCTTTATAGTATGGCTATCTATCCAAAATGTGATCACACCCTCTATGTTGTCTTGATCACCAAAACCAAAACCCTAAGCAATACCTTTGCCTTGATCTCCATAGAGTTTTGTTTTTCTCTTTCTTCTTTTCTAAGTTGAGCACTTGATCATCTTATGGTCATCACCATCATCACCATGATTATCACTTGCTCCATCACTTGGCATGTACCAACCTCATTAAGTCTACACACACTTAGTATAGAGGCTAGTACTAGGGTTTCATCAATTATCCAAAACCAAACTAGGGCTTTTAGACCGTTTGCACGCATACAAACTGGCCTGACCACCACCAAAGGTAACTGAATACAGTCTTGAGTTATTTAATCTGCAATGCTTGTCTTGACCACTAAACTTGTGTGATTTGTGCTCGATAGATCAGAGATCTTGACCGGACGTCAGTCTTTGTTTCGCTAGCCCCTAGCATGGAGCAGCCAGTGGGAGTGGACCCACAGTGACAAAGATGCTAACAAGGAGGAGCCATCCGTGGAAGGCCAAGCCACAGGCAAGAGACCGAAGACCTCTGAGTCATCACGGGAGAGGGCAGCCTCACTGGGACGAGCTCGAGGTCCGTCGACCACCGCCGAGTCACTTGCTGGAGATCTAGTGCCAAAGTGCCATCGAGTACACCGGGTGCTTGACGAAGAAGAAGAAAAGGGGGCGCCGACCTAGTCCACCGGTCGTGGAGACTCCCCAAAGTCATCTCACCATCAAACGTGCAGCCGTCGACGGAGCCGACCACCGCCACGACTACGAGCGACCAGGCGCATCCAGAACAGCCGTGGCCAGTGGCAGCGACTGGACGTGCCAGGTATACAGTATTTTCTACATCCCATTGAGCTTTTGACCTGTAAGTAAAAAAATCTCTTGCAAAAAATAAATGCCTAGCCAGTTATAATTAATGCGATGTAAAAAACTTCATAGGGCGGCTTCCGATGTAGATTCAGGCGTGATCAGGGTGAAGGGCCGAGACTGGCAGAACCAGTCACCGAGCAGCCTTTGCCGGAATGCCCTGTGACATCCCTGAGCAGAGTGGGGATGGGCGAGCAGGACGATGCGCTTCCACTGAGTGACCTACCAACAGAGCTGGTGGGGGCTCCCTCCACCGATCATCTAGAAGCGCCATCTGACCAACTAGCGACACCGCTCGATGTCGCTGGTCGGGGGAAAGGCGTGATGGCCCCTTCAACTATGGTGAGGGGCAGTGCCGACTGTGAGATATCTAATGAAGGGAGTACACTAGCCATTGCCATTTGTGGTCGAAGGAGCTTCCCAAGTGGTAAGGACAGGAGGAGAGGTTAGGAAAGCCTTAAGTTGCGCAAATGCCACGTCAGCCTCCTCGGTCCAGGTGAACTTGTCGGACACTTTTAGCAATTTGAAGAAAGGTAGCCCTTTTTCTCCTAGCCGAGATATGAAACTGCTGAGGGCAGCCATGCACTGGTGAGCTTCTGCACGTCCTTCACTTTCCTTGGTGGTCGCATATCAAGGATTGCCTTGACTTTAGAGGGAACCAGGCTTATGCCGTCGCGACTGACAACGTTGTCGAGCAGTATAACAGAGGGAACCCTAAAGACACATTCTTTTGGGGTTGAGCTTCCATTTATATTGATTGAGTGCTTTGAAGGTTTGATCAAAGTTGTCGATCAAAGTGCTGGCGTCCCTAGTTTTCACATCAACATCATCGATGTAGGCCTCGACTAGGTCATCCTATATCTTGTCGTGGAGACGTTGCTGAATGGCACGTTGGTATGTGGCCCCAGTCATATAGCAATTGCTTCAAAATGGGTAATGAAAGAGGTTTTAATCTGATCATCAGCGTTTCAAGAGACCTAGTGATAACTAGAGTAGCAGTCGAAGAAAGAAGGAAGTTCGTAGTCGGCCGTAGAGTCGACCACTTCGTCGATACAAGGGAGACCAAAGGGGTCTTTAGGACAGTGTTTGTTGAGATCAATGTAATCAATGCACATTCTCCATTCATTATTCTTTTTTCTTACAAGTACTGGATTGGCAAGCCAATCTGGATGTAATCAATGTCCTCCTTTTTGTCATGAGTGAATTGTTGTAATTTTTGCTTGATAGGTCTGGTGGTCTTCAAGACATTCAAGGAGTGCTCGATCAGGTGCCGGAGAACAACGGGCGTATCTGTTGGTTTCTATGCGAAAATACTTGCGTTGTCCCTCAAAAACTTGACGAGCGTGTCTTCCTATTTAGGATCCAAGGTGGCTCCGATAAGATCCATCTTCTCGGGATCATTATCAACCAGCTAGATTTCTTTGTGCTCCTTGGACTTGACATTCTTCCTTGGGGCCTCTAGCTCAGGGTTCTCGAGCCGGTCGGAGGCGTCTGTGCTGCTTGAGTTGCGGTCTCTGCCATCTAAACCGAGAGGTATATGGCCTCGGTGATCTTGAAGCTTTCTTCCTCACATGTATTAGGTGTGTAGACATTGCCCTTGATTGTGAGACTCCCTTTCTCAGTGGGCATCTTGAGCACTAGGTACGAATAATGTGGTACTGCCATAAACGTGGTGAGTGACGGACGACCTAGAATGGCGTGGTACGTCCCTTCAAAGTCGGTGACCACAAAGTTTACAAAGTTGATGCAGAAGTGGACTGGAGTACCAAATTGCACAAGAAGCGAGCTTCATATGGCTTCCAATCTGCTTGATCTAGCTTGAGGGCAGGGAGACTGTTGTGAAACAAGATGTCGATAGAGCTGTCACCGTTGACAAGCACACATTCAAAACAAATGTTGTTGATGCATGGATCCAAAATTAGGGGAAAACGCCCCGGTCCAGAGATGGTGGCTCATCGGTGTTGTCTATCGATGAGACCAGGCGGGATACTTTGGATCAGCGATAAGGCCGTCAGCACTATCGACGTTGAGCACACCTTTCTGAGAAGCTTACGCTCTCTCTTGGATTCAATCGATACCTTGCCACCTAAAGATGGAATGGACGACATTGGTCGGGTTAACATATTGGTGGCATGGGTCTCGGTCCTAGTCCTCGTCTTCATCCTCGCAGTTGCACCTATCATGGTTGCCTATAGCCTTCGCGGCGTCATCCTAGATGATCTGTTGCACGTAGATGTTCTTGAGGTCGTGGCAGTTCTCCATTGTGTGATTGGACCAAGGATGGAGGTGGCATGGACCCTTCAAGGCCTTGTTGTAGTTATCCTGGTAGTCATGATGACCTGTGAACCTGTTGATGCAAAAGTGGATCTGCAAACACAAAGGGCTGATACCCGATTCAATGTTAAGGTGTGCCAGCCGATTTGACCTTACAATCAACAAAGGTGGTAACTCGAACACTTTGGTCCCGACAACAGCGATGCGCCTGGATGTCACGGCCAAGATGTATTCATGCGGAACTCGAGAACTCATCGAGTATGACTCGAAGAATTCTTAAGAACTTGTAAGTAAAAAGAAAATATGCGAGGTGACGAAGTCATCGAAAGTAGATGCGAAAATAGATGTAAAACTTTGTGTATAATTGATTGGATTGTCCTCTTACATCGCTACCACGTCTATATTTATACCTTGTCCTAAAGAGTTACAACCAGGTACAACTAGGATTCAAATTCCAAACTAAACAGAATCCATATACAAAACAAACTCTAATAATTATGGAAAATAATTATTCATCTACCCTAGGCGATCGGCACACCATCATCATCTTTCCGATGATTCCTACATCTTCCTCCACCACCATTAGCATATTCATCCTCCATCAGCATCAGCAATCGTCAATATCGACCATCAGCATAGATCAACTACCATTCCTGGACTTGATCATATCCTGCTGCTTTATCATCGGTATCATAAGCCATCGGCAACTCCATTGTCAACCAGTTATTACTTTTTCATCTGCCGACCCAAACTCCATTAACCTTCGTAATACGTGTCCAAAAATGGTGTCAACAGAACCTTTTCACTGTGTTGACCTCATGGTCGTTGTCGCTGGGCCTCTTACCCCTAAAGTCGTCACGGTGGTCGCGGCGCCTATCCCATCCTTTCCTCCGTTCTTGGTTGTCGTTGCAGCAAGGATTGCGACTGTCGAATATCCCACGGTTGCCGCAGTTCTTATCCCATCAAGGCGGGTGGTTAAGTTGCTGGCTTCCTCTAACATCTTATCTGATCAGTTTTTCCGCGTCATCGGCGTCGGCGTAGTTCTTGGCGGTAGCGAGAAGCTCGGCGACCGTGGTCGGCCTTTTACGAAGTAACTTGCTCCGAAGGGCTTCGTGATAATGAAGGCCTTTGATGAATGCGAAGATTGCTTCATTATTGGAGATTTTTAGAATCTTAAGACACATATCCGAGAAACATTGGATGTAGTCATGCAGTAGTTTGTTCTTGCGACCCCGTATTGTCTCAAGATCATACTTGTTGCCAGGTTGCTCGCAGGTGGCTATGAAATTGTTGATGAATGCTTGGCGTAATTCTACCCGTGAGTTGAACTAGTTCTCTAGTAGGCCGAGCAGCCATTGATGGCTGGCTTGATCAAGGACGACAGGGAAGTAGTTCGCCATTACGTGCTCGTCACCCATAGCTGATTGGACAACAATCTCATAGAGGGTGATCCAGTTCCTGGGGTTCTCCTTGCCATCATACTTCTTAAGCTTTTCTTACTTGAAGTTGTGAGGCCAGATGACTTGTCAGAGGTGTGGAGAAAACTGCTTTAATCTAGAGGGGGCCGTGTATGGTATCATACTCGATACATCGGATATTGTCATGTGTTGCTTGGTCATTGATGCACTTATTGATGTGGTCTCGAACGTCTTTTGTTGCGAGATTGTGGCGGAGATCATAGTCCGCTCTCTGGTTGAATTCTTGGTTGTGACCACTGTTGATATTTGGTAACGCAATAAGGGAATGATCTGCAAGCGCACGGATATCAGTGAGCATTTCACCTGGGAGGTTATCCAGAGTATCGTATTTATATTTCTACCATTGGGAGAAAGGGTGCATCTGACTAACCAAATCTATTGCTACTATCCCTTTAGGCTACAAAGAATGTTTCTCGATGTGAGCGATGTATAGAGAAGACTACAACCGTAGTCTCGTTCTAACCTTGGTAAGGATGATCTATTGTTCTATTGGGGAAGCTTACGGAATCTAGACACCACAAAGGATGTTTGCCCCGCGCCTATAAACCTACCCGTCCTGCTAACGAGATGTGGGCTGCAAAGGTAACTCAGAAATGTCACGTTCCTCGCTACTACCACGGTCCAGCTAGTCCGGGGATATCTATGAGTACCCTAGCCCAAACACCACGTTTACGCTAGCAATGATTACTCTAAACTCAACTAGAAGAGATCAAAGTAAACTCATAAACCAAAGAACAATAAAACAAGAACTTACTAGAATTAGAAGTCGAATTACTGAAGAATCCTAGGAGCAAGCCTCGGGTTAGAAGACTTGATCCCGCAGGTACAACCTCAGAGTAGACACGGACAGGCCGGGCTTCCTCCGATCTACACCTCCACTCTATATCTCTCAATCTAGTAGAAACTAGAAGATCTAATTCTACTCACATTGGATGCTAAGCCTAAAATAAATTTTATTTAGGGGATAGGTATTCCTTCGAGGGCACCTCTCAACTCTATGATGAACTTGTCTCCTCAAGGGGCCCAGGGGTCTGGTTATATAGTCCCTTCAAGTGAATATGGGCCGTTGGATCAAACCAACATTGATTGAGCAGTTATCCTTGATCCTTTAGGTCGGTGGAGCGTTATCCCCGAAGAGAGTCCTGATTGGACTCTGGGACAGGGCGGGCGCCCTGCCTCCGGGCCCGTTCGGCCTCCGCTTCCTTCCCGTGGCTTCTGGAGTCTTCTAGATGTCAGATAATTGCGCGGCACATTAATATCTCTATGTAAACCCGACGTGTGGGCCTTTCTTCCATATTTCCGGATAACCCCCTGCAGAAATAGACAAACACCAAAACTCGTGGAATTCTGTCAGATAAAACCCTAAGTCTGGGTGTTGGTTGCATTTGGATCCTTTTCTTTATTTATTTGATGATTATATTTGGTACTTAAGGACCGTCAATAACTCCCCCAAGCTTACCTCTTGCTCGTCCCTGAGCAAGGACAAACTCAAGAGTTTCTGCAGTGGTTTCATGCCTTAACAGTAAGATCTCATCTCTGAGTTAGAGTAAACTGTTAAGACTTAAAACTTACTCATTTTACCTTTCACCATGAGGCTTGTAACCGTCACTTGTGTCTTGAGTAGTTAAAAGATAGAACGGTCTAGTCAAGCGCCATGTCTCTTATTCTTGATCAGCTATAGCTCTAGAGTTTTTGCAGATTTTCAAATAAAACTCAGAGATACCTTGTATGACTCTCTCAGATCTCTCTTTTGTGGTATTTCTGGATCCTTACCAAGGCAGTAATAGTATATGCCTTCTCTCAAAGTATGTGGTATTTTTGGTATGAGGCATAGTGATATTGCCTTCTCTCTCACCCTATTCTAATAAGGTATTGATATCTGGAGCTCATAGGTGGGAGACAGCTAATACATACTTACAAGACATTTATTGCATAGTCAAGCCATGGATCCAGAGAAACGAGTCAATAAGTCAAATCAAGATGTGCATGTGTGGTGAATGAATGGTGTATGGTGATGATGGTGATAATAATGGTGAAAGTCTAATTCTACTTTTGCTCTTTTGAGGGGATATTGCACTTTGAAGCTTTTTGGGGAGAAAGAGATGCTCTATATTTTCTTTTTTCTTTCCTCTCAGGTGGGTATATTGTACCCCTAATTCTACTGTCGGACACTTGTCTATTTTTACCTCTCGTCTCACTTTTTCTTTTCTTCGAGGTTTCGGGCACTTGCTCCTTTTTATTTCCTCGTATCCTCTTTTTTTTAGAGCACTCATCTCCTTAAATAATATAGCAAGTGGTAGTAACCAAGATAACTCGAGCATTTATTTCACAGGGAATAACAGGGATAGGATAATGTTTTTGGCTATTCTCTCCCGGATTAGGAGTAGAATAATTTTATGTGAATCTGGAGATGGAATTGAGTGGATGTATGTGGATGCGTACTTCTAGAGTCGAAGTAGCATGTATGAGTGAACGTGCAAGTGAATCTTGATTTAACCACATGACAAGCTCCTAAGGGTCTACACAGCTTGACCATACTCAATGCTCATAAGCAGTAAAAAGTAAATGTGTGGCTCAAAGTCTAGCAAGCATGTATATATGGCTGTGGTAGGAATTTAAACTCTCATCATACAGGAACTCATCATGTGTTATTTTAAAGATTTTTAAAGATAAAATTCTCCAGAATTCTAGCATATCTATGAACAAATAAACAGCAGCTCAACCTTCCCATATCATATCCGTTAATGACTTAGACTTAAGATCAAGTACTCTTCCCACAAGTTCAGGTTTAGAGCAAATCTTAATTCATAACAGTCATGCCTAAACTTGAGAGAGAGCTCAAACTTGAAAACTAGGTATATGTCAGAGCAACTATTTATTATATACATGTAAGAGTTTATCATTTAAGTTCAGTTTAGCCTAGACACTTTATTTATTAATTTATTTAGCAAACTAAGCAAAGATATATATAAAAGCACAAAATAGTTATTTGGGTTTTTATGATTATGCATCATTTTATTATTTGAGTAAAGTATAAACGCGAGTAGAAACACTTAGCTGGATAAATGGGGGTGCTTTCCCCCAAGCTGGATTTTGACGTAATTTCTTCTGATGTAGCTAGCAGGTGACGGAGGTGTATTTGAATATCGGCAGCACCCTAACAGCGATTAGGATGTCCTCCGTCTGCTAGTCTTCTTTGATCCTTGAATTCTGTGGAGCTCAAATAGACAACAAAACTTCGTGGAACTGGTTAAGTGTTAGTATAAATATCTAGCCTTTATGATGTTGAGCCTCCTCAATAAATGTTATTTATTTAGCAGGATCATGCACTTATTATTTTTATATTTTTATTGTAAGATGAAAACATATTTATTTTATGCCACCACAGTGAATGTACCTATGGGTTTTATGCCATGAACATACTCACATGGGGCTTACTTATTTTTAATATTTTTATTTTCTTTTCTAGATGATATGAACCTGATTAACTAAGCAAACTAATTTAAATAATTGAAGGGAAAAAGGATAGCTACCAAGTTTACCTCTTGGCAAGGCGTTCGATGTTTTTAAGTCCTCCGAACGGGACTCTCCGTTTTCTTAGTCGTTCTGGGATTCGCTGGATGGTGTAGTCGGTGATTCCGGCGGCGCCTCCTCTTCGTTTATAACTATCTTCTCTTGCCACATCTGACTTGGTGCTACGGTCTCCTCAGGACAGTTTTGTTCAAGCTGTATGTCTTCAGACCTTACCACTTCTCCTTCGTAGTCTACCCATCCGTCCTTGATGATTTGCCTCCTCTGGTTTCAGTTGCGTCGCCTTCTTCAGAGGGAAGTGCATGTGAACTTCTCTGGTTCCAATATAGATGATGGCTTTGATAATGTTGAGGAACGGTCTTCGAAGGATGGTGGGTGGATCATACTCGTCTTCTCCCATGTCAATGACCTAAAAATCATCTGGAGCTGAATATATATTGGTTGTAGGGGCATGGTTCCATGCAGGAGCTGATAAGTGACTGCGGCCATTATGTTGACGTCAGATCTGGTGTTGTAGAGTGTCTTCTGAAAAGAGTATCCATTGATCGTGCACTCGATGCTTGGAACATCAGGGTCGTCCTTCTTGATCAGGAAAGGCGACTTGAGTCGACGATCTTGACCTCCTCCGACAAGGATCCAATGTTTTAAGTCTTTTGGACAAGACTTCTCACCGTCTTCATCCTTTAGGTGCATAATTTCATTAGTTGTGGACCTTGACGTCTGCACCTCTTAATACAGTATCACCCATGTTCTTCGTTTGCCCAGCAGTTCGAAGTACGGTGTTGGCAGTATCCTACTCACTGTGTTTGTGCTCGTAGATCCAGGTCCTTCACTTGGTGGAGTCTGGGAGTTGTAAAACTCCTCCATGTTTTGCTTGAAGTGTACCTGTTCATAGAGACAAGGCAGAGATCAAGTGCATGGGCCCTGTTGGTGGAAAACACCAACAGAACCAAAAGTGTATTTGTTCTTCTCTAACCTTAAGCATAGTGAGCAAGACAAAGTTGATAGGATCATGAGTGTAGCATTTGAAACATTTGTCAGATCAGATGGCTCAACCTAATGGAAAGATAATCTATGTTTATATCTTCCAAAGATTGAATGTGCAACATATTAGCTTATATGATTAGGAGTGTGGGATCACGAAGGTAGTACTAAGAACAAAGATTAAAGGACTAAACATGTTGAATTAATTGGGTTGGTTAATTTGGAGCTACAAATCATACATGTTTGTCTCTTTTATTCATGTGTATGCCAGAACGAAGGAGAAGCTTATGAAAGTGATGGTATAGTATCACCTTGTGGAAGCTTTCCTTTCTTAGCAGTTGTGCATCGTGTTTGTGGCACCCTCCATGGATCATCTCTTTATGATGAATGAGCTATGTCCTTCTTGTACAAGTCATTAAATTTCATGTGTCTCCTTTATCTCCAATGTGAGTTTGTATCTCAGGACTTCCCAGGTTGATATTGAAAGTTTTCCTGCAGGGGTTAGTCCGACAAAATTTACCAATGCCTACTCAAGCAGTTTTTAGTTCAGTAACCAAACTAGACTCCATGTCTAATCACATTAAGGAAGGCTATTTAACCTAAGCACCACGCTTAATTTAAATGCCAATGGAAGTATGTCCAGTACTTAAAAACTAACACTTACTAGGATAAACATAGGTAACACGATGGCTTATAGAGATCTACTTAAGTGGAGATGAAGTAGTGTGATTAGTATTTAACAAATCAAGCATGTCTCAAAGGTAGGGATAACCAACATAGCAACATGGCAAAAGATGTTTTTATGTGAAGTACTCCCCCAAGCTTGAATTTTTCAAAATTCAAGATTGGATGAATTTAATTCAATGTTGCATGATGATTGGTTGGGCATACCTTGCGCTTGTCATTCACCGGATCTTCTTGCTCCAATCCTAGAAAGGTTAGTGACACGAATACCCGAAGGAATATTTCTATAATTATCTTTATATGCTTAATACACAAGGTAATGTTGCAAATAATTAAAAGTTCATGTTATGATCTGATAAGTGCTTGTTTTAGGACACTAAGCTTGTCCTTGGGAAACCATCAATCAACTCAACGAGATCTGCAATATTTATTATAGACATATGCATCGACAACCGCCCTTTTAAAGTTTTTATAAACAAAAAGGAAGAGGGGGTTGGAGATCTTAAATGTGGTGATGTTGGAGAGACCAATAGATTGGGAAGATGTTTTATATGAGCAAGGACTTGGTGAGGTATTTATGAAATAACTTCCATGCTCACTGTTGTTTCTCTCATAATCAAACTCCAAGGATGATTTTTCATGAATGCTTAAAATTCCTCTAGGATTGTCTCTCAAGTTTGTTTTGTCCATCCGTTTAGTTGTGATAGCACATGGATTTTTAATGCCCTCTAGCCATTGATGTTGCTCTTCTCGATCCTCCTTGTGGTCTTGGTGAGCATAGTAGAAATTATTAAGATCAAGGATGGGTTGGATAGCCAAACCATGGGATTGAAATGTTTGGAAATTGGCTATTGAAACTTCCTTTCCTCGTCTGGGAGATGATTCCTTCTCTATTTCTAAGAATTTTTTATGAAGACTAGTGCAAGAAGGATGTCCACAAATGAAGACATACCTTGCTTTACTAACAGATAAAGAAAGAAAAACTCTACCAAAGGTTATATGATTAAGACCAATGTGAAAATATCCAGGAAAAATTAAAAGATTATAGGGCTAGGTTTAAACCAGAATTTATAGAAAGATTAAAAGATTCCCTAGGTGTAGCTTAAAAGTTCATTATCTTCTTGATTAAAAGATATGACCTCAGCTATAGAAAATGGTTGGTTTTGACCTATTGCAATCAACTCCGGACACAGATCATAATTAGGGGCAGGACTTGTTGACTCCCATGGTCTATGGCTGGTCTCCGAAGGTGCAAAGAATTCAATAATAGGTATGGAATTTGAGTTATCCATAAAGATGGAAAAAATAAAAAGATAAAAGTATAAAAGTATAATACAAGATACTAGTTCAATCAAACATAAAAGCAATAGTGGTACCATACATACATCAAAATCTTTTGATTTTCATGAATGATCCTATTTGTCATGCAAACATGTCTATATTTTCTAATCATGTCCTTAGCAAAGTATGAATGCTATGTCAACCATCTTTACCTTGCTTTGTTGGAAGAGAGGCATGTCATATAAATGTGGAGGTGCGCTCATCTCAAGTTGGAGAAGTCAAGTATGTTCAATTCATTCCTCAACTTGCAAAATCTCTTCTCATCAAGTGGCTTAGTGAAGATGTCGGCTAGTTGATCTTCGGTGCCAATGCTTTCAATGCTAATATCACCCTTTTGTTGATGGTCCCTTATGAAATGGTGCCTTATGTCAATGTGCTTGGTTCTTGAATGTTGAACCAAATTTTGTGTCATCTTGATTGCACTCTCATTGTCACATAGCAAAGGCACATTCTTGAATTTGATTCCAAAGTCATTCAAGGTAGCTTTCATCCAAAGCAATTGTGCACAACAACTACCGGCACTAATGTATTCGGCCTTGGCGGTTGATAGTGCAACACTATTTTGTTTCTTTGATGACCATGAAACTAGAGACCTTCCTAGCAATTGACAAGTGCCACTTGTGCTCATTCTATCAATCTTGCATCCACCATAGTCGGAGTCTGAATATCCAATCAATTCAAAGTTAGACCCCTTGGGATACCATAATCCAACATTATGAGTGCCCTTAAGATACCTCAATATCCTTTTGGTTGCCTTCAAGTGACTTTCTCTAGGTGAAGCTTGGTATCTTGCACATTTGCACACACTAAACATCACATCCGGCCTTGATGCGGTGACATAGAGTAAACTTCCAATCATGGATCGGTATAGCTTTTGATGTATCATGTTCCCACTTGCATCACTACCTAATTGATCATTTGTGCCCATAGGTGTGCTCTTTGGTTTAGATTCTTGCAACCCAAACTTCTTGATCATGTCCTTGATGTACTTGCCTTGACTTACAAAAGTGCCATCCTTCATTTGCTTGATTTGAAGTCCAAGGAAGTAACTAAGCTCTCCAATCATGGACATCTCAAACTCATTTGCCATCATTCTTCCAAACTCTTCATAAAAGTCTTGATTGGTTGATCCAAAGATGATATCATCAACATAGATTCGCAACACAAACAAGTCATTGCCTAGCTTCTTGGTGAAGAGGGTAGTGTCAACCTTTCCCATCTTGAACCCTTTAGAGAGAAGGAAATCTCTCAATATCTCATAAAATGCTCTAGGTGCTTGCTTCAAACCATACAATGCCTTCTTGAGCTTGTAAACATGGTTGGGTTTCTTGTCATCTTCAAAACCGGGAGGTTGTTCAACATAAACCAACTCATTTATGTATCGATTGAGAAATGCACTCTTCACATCCATTTGATATAGCTTGATGTTGTGGGCACAAGCATAGGCTAATAATATTTAATTGCCTCCAATCTTGCAACCGGTGCATATGTTTCTCCAAAGTCAAGACCTTCAACTTGAGTATAACCTTGTGCTACTAGTCTTGCTTTGTTTCTCACAACTACACCATCTTGATCTTGCTTGTTTCTAAAGACCCACTTGGTACCAATCACATTGTAGTTCTTTGGCCTCTCGAAAAGCTCCCACACTTGATTTCTTATGAAGTTGTTCAAATCTTCATGCATGGCATTTACCCAATCAGAATCCTTTAATGTATCTTCTATTTTCTTTGGTTCCTCAAATGAGACAAATGAGTAGTGCTCACAAAAGGATGCTAGCCTTGATCTTGTTTGCACACCACTTTGAATACCACCATTGACTTGATCCAATGGATGATCCCTTGCTATGCTTGTAGGTTGGAGTATTAGAAGTTGATTGCTTCCATTAGCTTGATTTTGATTTTGATCATCATCATGAGATCCACTAGTACTTGCTTGATTTGTATCAATTTGCACTTCTTGATTGATCATGTGAATATCATTATCATCATCAACTTTCATTGGCCTTATGTCACCAACATCCATGTTCTTCATTGCATTTTCCAATTGATCTCCTCTCACATCATCAAGATTTTGAGCTTCACTTTGAGATCCCTCGGTTTCATCAAACTCAACATCATGGACTTCTTCCAATGTGCCATTTGTCAAGTTCCAAACTCTATATGCTTTGCTTGTGGTGGAATAACCAAGTAAGAACCCTTCATCACATTTCTCCTCAAATTTGCTCAATCTAGTGCCTTTCTTGAGAATGTAGCATTTGCAACCAAACACTCTAAAGTATGCAATGTTGGGCTTTCTTCCATTCAATAGCTCATATGGTGTCTTCCCAAGCTTTCCATGGCAATAGAG
Source organism: Sorghum bicolor (assembly GCF_000003195.3). NCBI lineage: Eukaryota > Viridiplantae > Streptophyta > Magnoliopsida > Poales > Poaceae > Sorghum > Sorghum bicolor. Next base: position 32,403,230 of record NC_012877.2, on the reverse strand, counting down.
AAGGTTGCTACAATAGCAAGCCGTGTTGATAGCTTCACTCCAAAATGAATGGCTAACATTGTATTCACTAAGCATTGATCTAGCCATATCAATCAAGGTTCTATTATTCCTTTCAACTACACCATTGGATTGAGGAGTGTATGTTGGAGAGAATTGATGTCCAATGCCAAGATCATCACATAATTCCTCAATTCTTGTGTTCTTGAATTCACTACCATTGTCACTTCTAATCTTCTTGATAGTGGTTTCAAACTCATTTTGCACCCTCTTGACAAAAGACTTGAATAGATCACAAACATCACTCTTGTCATAGAGGAAGAACACCCAAGTGTATCTAGTGTAGTCATCTACTATCACAAATCCATACTTGTTGCCACCAATGGTAGTGTATGTTGTTGGCCCAAATAAATCCATGTGCAATAGCTCAAATGCCTTTGATGTGCTCATTTCACTTTTCTTAGGATGTGCATTTCCAACTTGCTTTCCGGCTTGACAAGCACTACATGGTTTATCCTTCTCAAAAGTGACATCCTTCAAACCTCTAACTAAGTCATGCCTCAATAGTTTGTTCAATTGTTTCATTCCAACATGACCAAGCCTTCTATGCCACAACCAACCCAAACTTGATTTGCTAATTAGGCATGATGGCAATTGAGTGTCACTATCATTGAAATCAACCAAGTATAAGCTACCATGCCTAAAACCTTTGAATATCAAGTTTGATCCATCAACACTAACAACCTCAACATCATCACTTCCAAAGATGCACTTGAAACCAAGGTCACAAAGTTGTGCAATTGACAAGAGATTGAAATCAAGGCTCTCAACTAGCAACACATTTGATATGCTCATGTCATTTGAGATAGCAATTTTACCAAGCCCCTTGACCTTGCCTTTCTTGTTGTTGCCGAAAGTGATAGAATCAAAGCCACCATTTTGATTTGTATCAATTGATTTGAACATAAAAGACTCCCCGGTCATATGTTGAGTGCACCCACTATCAAGCACCCAATGCCTTCCTCCGGCTTTGTAATTGACCTACAAGACAAGATCAATTCTTTTTAGGTACCCAAACTTGATTGGATCCTCCAAGGTTAGCAACTAAGCTCTTTGGTACCCAAATGGCTTTCTTCTTTGAGCCCATCCATGGTGCACTAATGAACTTAGCATGAACACCTTTTGTATCCTTGGTAAGCACATAAAAGGAATTGAGCTTAATTGAGGATACATGAGCTTTGGGTTTCTTGTTCATGCATTGTTGCTCTAGGTGACCAACTTGCTTGCAAGCTTTGCAATACCGACCATTGTTCTTCACAAAACTAGTCTTGTGAGGAGCAAAGGCGGCCTTGCCATTCTTGGGGTTATAGCCTAATCCCTCTTTGTAGAGAGAAGCTCTTTGGCTACCCAAGCACATAAGCAAGCGGTCCTCACCACCATAAGCCTTGGCTAAGGTGTGATTGAGCTCTTTCACCTCCTTCTTGAGAACTTCATTCTCAACTTTTAGTGTGGTGTCACAAGTGAAACCATCACTACTAGATGAGGATGATGTAGATGTGCTACATGAAGGGTTAGTAGAAGCAACAACAATAGGCTTACTTAATATATCACATGTTAGGCCTATGTTGCAAGTTTTAGCTTTCTTCATTTTAGTTGGCTCATTTTCACACTTGTTAACTAGAGAGGAATGAGCTTCTTCATGCTTAGTGTGAGCCTTTTGAAGCTTCTTTTGGTCTTCCTTTAGACTCTCATAAGATGCTCTAATCTCATCAAGTTCTTGCTCAAGGGTTTTCTTATCCTTAAGCAAGGCCTTGCACTCCTTTCTAGTTTCTTTATAATGTTGAGTGCAATCTTCTAGCATAGTGATTAGTTCATCTTTAGTTGGTTCATCATCATCACTATCACTATCACTATCATGGTCACTCTCATCATCGGATGATACCTTAGTGGCCTTAGCCATGAAGCATGATGGAGTGTCGAAGATGGAGCTTTTTCGTTGAATGGCAATGCTAGCATGCGCCTTCTTCTTGGTGTTCTCCTCATCACTAGAGGAGTCATCACTATCCCAAGTTGCAACATGGGCATCACCCTTCTTCTTGTTTGAGCCTTCCTTCTTTTCTTGCTTTTTCTTTTGCTTCTTTCTTTCCTTCTTGATAGCATCTTCATCATCACTATCATAAGGACACTTGGCGATGAGATGATCCTTGCTATGGCATCTAAAACACCTCATGGAATAGTCATTCTTCTTGGAGGAGCTCTTCTTCCTTCTTGCCCGATAGCCTTTCTTCTTCATAAACTTGCCAAATCTCTTGACAAGAAGAGCCATCTCCTCATCTTGATCACTATCACAAGAGCTCGCTTCTTCTTCACTTGATGATTCTTGCTTGGCTTTGCCCTTGGATGTGGAGGCCTTGAATGCCACACTTTTCTTCTTCTCATCATCTTTCTTGTCACCATACTTCTTCTTCTTCTTGATCAACTCATCCTTTTCATCATCTTCTCTATAGGCATCATCAGTCATCACCTCTTGAAAGACTTGTTGGGGAGTTGATTCACTAAGAGTTGTCTTGACTAGCAAGGTGATCAATGTGTCAAATCTCTTGGGCAAGCTTCTCAAGAACTTCATAGAGAATTGACTATCTTTTACTTCTTCCCCAAGTGCCTTGAGTTCATTCACAATGACTTGCAACCAGTGAAACATCTCTGGCACACTTTCATCCTCTTGCATCTTGAAGCTTGAGAAATTTTCTTGGAGGATGTAAGCTTTGGCGGTCTTGGTACCTTTGGTGCCCTCAAATGTTTCTTCTAGCTTTGCCCATCCATCATGAGCAACCTCAATGTTCTTGATTTGCTCAAAGGTCTTGTCATCAAGAGCTTCATGAAGAGCACTAATGGCAATATCATTGCATTGAAGCTTCTTCTCTTCAACCGGTGTTGGTGCATTCTCATTTGCAACCTCAAACTTTGTTTCGGTCACCTTCCAAACTTCTCTATTGATTGACTTGAGATGGGTGGTCATCTTGACCTTCCAATAAGCATAATTTGTGCCATCAAAGTAAGGTGCCTTCTTGGTGTTGTTGATATGCAAACTAAGAGCCATTTCTTCACCGTAGGTTGTTAAGCCTCAAAAAAATGGTGCCTCGGCTCCGATACCACTTGAAAGGTCCAAATGGCTAGAGGGGGGTGAATAGCCTATTTAAAATTTCTACAAACTTCAACTAGACAAGTTGATTAGTAAAACAAAAGGCGAAGCTATTCTAGCACTAGCACAACTAAGCTATGCAAGCCACCTAAACAAGTCTAGCAAGAGGGCTAAACACTAAAACACAACAACTCTATTCTAGCAAGAACTAAGCTACACAAGCTAAACTAACTAGGTAGGCAAGTAAGTAAAGAGAGGAGAGTGATTGTTATACCGACGTTGTAGAGACGAGATATATCCAATCAATCACGTACACAATCAGAAGAGAGACCTCGGCAAGAGATGACACAAGATTTTTTACCGAGGTTCACTTGCTTCCCGGCAAGCTACTCCTCGTTGTGGCGATACACCCACTTGATGGATCACGAGCTAATTGGCAATCCAAAGCCAAACCCTCAGCGGGTGCTGCACATCCACTCACAAGATGGGGATCCTCCAAGCCACGAGCAATCCACTAGAGTAGCCAATTGCGATCTCCCGCAGGGAAGGCTCAAGAACCCCTCACAAATCACTTGGTGAGGCTCGAAACAATCTCCAATCATGAGCTCAACACCACTGCCGCTCCAAGCCGTCTAGGGCGTCGGGAAACACCCAAGAGTAACAAGAAATCCGCAGCAAACTCAAGAATCAAGTGCTACTAAATGCAACTCTCAAAGCAATGCACTTGAATCTCACTCAATCTCACTAGGATGAGCAATCAAGCAAGCAGAAGAGTGGAGGGAGTGCTCTCTAGCTCAATGTATGTCTCAAGTAATCAAATATGCAAGTGACAACCTCCCAAAGCTAGCCACCTTCTATTTATAAGCCCCTCAAAGAAACTAGCCGTTGGCCACTTTCACTGGGCTGAAATCGGGGGCACCGGACGCTACTAAGTGAGCACCGGACGCTCGACTCCCTGCGTCCGGTGCACTGGAGTTGGCCACGTGTCCATCCTAAATCTCGCGTGTCGGATCCTAACGGTCACCTACGGATCACCGGACGCTCTGCAGGTCCACACCGAACGCGTCCGGTGCACACCGGACTCATGCGCAGAGAGTTCCGCAATCCTGCGGGTCACCGGACGCTAAGCACCGGTAGCGTCCGGTGCTCACCGGACCCATGCGCAGAGAGGGTCGCAAAACACCCACACACCGGACGCACCGGACGCTCTCAGAGTGGGTCCGGTGCTTAACCCTAGCAGGGTCAAGTACACCGGACGCTGAGGCCAGCGTCCGGTGCCTCCACACTCAGTGTCCGGTGAGTGTTTCTCAGTGAGAAAACACTCCCGCGACTTCTCAAAAAATCCCACCGGCGCAATAGAAAATATACACTTATTTTTCTCAAAAGTGCCGAATCCCGCCTCAACCCTAGGAACTCCACCTCCTTCTTCTCTGGTAGAGAGGCTAACTAGACAAGCTAATCAACCTTAGCTACTTACACTCATCCACTGGTTTGATGGGAAGATTGGGTAGTCACAAGTTTTAGCTATAGCTTAGACATCATTTGGCCAAACTAAGCAAGTAAGCACTTTCTCGAAAGCTTAACAAATTATCTATAATTCACTTTTAGACATCATAGAAAGATTCCCAACCGAAATGGGCTAAAACAGACAAAGTCTCAGACCTGCTCTGGAAAATCCAGAGAACAAGCACTTCACAGTAGCTACTTGTAATAGCCACAGCTTTTAAACTACTCAGCCAAATGCTATCAAATTTGGGCACAAGGTAGATAAGTAAGTTAGCTACAAGTTTGTTATAGACAAGTTTTCTAGAAAACTTCATATTCAAGCAGTTCTTAAGCAATTGCTATCAGCTACCCAGAAGATGATCTAAACAAGGCAAAAATAGCCAAATAATATTTTAGCACATATTAGGAATGTAACATTGGTTCAAACCAAAAGTACCAGTAGCTAGAACATGTCTAAGAAGCACCATAAAACATCATGACAAGGTTTAAACTCATCTTTATTATCCACTTTTATATTTATTTGATTAATAAGGTGAATTAATGAGCATGTAGTACAAGTGCTCCAAAAATTATAACAAAATTACAGCAAGCTATCTAGGCTACTACAAGGTTACTGTAAAATTTTCATGGCTCTTGCACATGCAGATTGTGATGTATAAAAATGACAAGCTACCAATGGCATTAAAGGCACAAATGTGAAACCCTATCAAAAAGTGTGAAACAACAGATTTCAGATTTTTCTTAGCTTTGAAATCACAAGATTACATCACTCCGCAAGTTTCATCATAAAAGGAGTTATAATTTATTTATTAAAAATACCACAAGAAACTCCTATTTAAACAAGGGATAATTATAACTTCACCAACAGGAATCCAAAAATCATCAGAAATTCATCAGAGCCTACACATAGCATATATAACAAGCTGCTAAATTTGCATGGTGATAAGACTTACAGATCTCAAGATATAATTACCTTCTTTTTATCAAGGATTAAATCATATCTATTTATTTCTGGAAAAACATAGCATGTTTCATATTTTTAATAAAACCTAGAGCTACTCCAGAGTATGACAAAATTAGAATCACTCCATTTGGATCTGTCTAACTCAAGTTATGATTTTATAAAAACAGCTCAGAATCTGCAGAACAAGGTGACACAGGGGAGAGAGAGAGGTTGACGGGTGGGGCCTGCTGACAGAGGGGACCCACGCGACAGAGAGACAGGGAGCAGAGACGAGCTTGGCCGCCGGAGATCTCATCGACGGCGAGGTCTCCGGGGATACCGAGAGCATCAACGTGCTCCTCTCATCAAGGTGAACCTATTTGACCTACTTGGTCTACGCTCTACTGGACTCTAAGGTGCTCGCCGTCGGGAATGGCGGAGCGGCGGCTGTACGCAGCCATAAGCCGGCGAACTGAGGCCATGGCGACCTAGTAGAGGTTGAGGACGAGCAAGAGTGAAGCAAGGGGAAGAGGTAGGATTAAGAATCACGGTCAGAGGTGAACCATAGAGGTCTGGCCATGTTGCCGGTGATCTTTGTGAACTCCAGCGAGGTGGAGTTCGCGACGGAGTTGGCAATGTGACCTCATCGGTGCTCAGCTCGGAGAAAGAGACGGACGTCGAGGTAGAGGACGTCGCGGCGGAGCTCTGGGCGAAGCAGCTCGGCTCGGGACGCGGTGGTGCGGTCGGAGAGCTCGTCGAAGTGCGGCGGAGCTCGCAGAGAACGATGGCGGGCGAAATGTGGAGCTCTGGAGGGGTGAGTGGCGTGTCTGAGGCACGAGACGGCTTTGTGGCAACTTGAGGGCGTCGTCCAAGATAACAGGAGGGCCGTCGACGGTGTACGGCCACCACCTGGCCAGACACGCGGTGGCGGACGGTGACTGTCCAAACTGAATCGAGCGATTCAGTCGCCGTTCCTAGTGACTGAAATCCGATGTTCGTCAACGTTTTACTCGCGATTCACTCAGTGGTTTTCGCTCCAATTTGTCCCAAAGGATAGAGCTACATGAGTTCTACAATTTGCTTAAAGGATCAAAGTCAGGTTTGGCCTAGAATTCAATCTACAAGGCTCCCAAGTACCCTACCTCGAAACTGCAGAACCCAGACTTAGCCAAATTCGCCTAAGTGTTGGAAACAGCACTGATTTCTGTCTTGTGGGCCACTTTTAGTCAGGTTCCATCCATTTTCATGCGAAGGTACCAAAACAACTTTTGTAGTTTATAAAATTTACTACAAGTTTGGTTTAGAGATCAATTACATGCAAGGTTGCTAACCCTTGTTTCATAAAAGATCTTGGAAAAGAGGTCTAGGGGGGTCAACTTGGTCAACCTAGGGCTAACCATGACTTAGGGGCATCTTTGGATGAAACTCCCAACATAAACTTTGTTCTAAATGATATTTTAAACATGAATAAAGTATTTTGGAAGACAATGTGTACTTGTGTACATTGGTCATACAATACTTTACACATAAAACAAGCCATATAAGCAATTCAATCACATAGTGTATACACCAAAATGACTTGTGATCATGGTATGATGCTCATGAGTGAGTATTATGATGCTTATTTTGATGAAATGCTCATGGTTAACATGCAAGCTAACACTAGGAGTGTTACACATGACATGAGCATGATCATCTTCATAAGCATACCATAATCATCACATGCCTTGGGACATGTCATTTTATGCATAGATGTTGCTTAACTTGTTTAATTATGCTCTCTATACTTGTGTTTGTTTTTCCCATGCTCTTGTTTGTGTCCTAGACCTTGGTAAGTAGTTTAATTTTGCTTAACATACCATAATGAACAATGTTCATGTCGAGTGTTTAGCCCAAAAGTGAACTAAGGTCCTAGTTATCCTTGTTTGACCAAGTTTGACCCTCTAGAGTGCTTTTCAAAGATCCTTTAAGAAGACCATGCTAGACTTCTTGCATGTTGATGCACCCTTCAGCAAAGTTGTGGCAAATTTCCTACGCAACAAAAGTTCTTTTGGAGTCAATTCATGAAAATGTGCAGAGCAGGCTCAAAAGTGGCCCACAAGGCAGAATTTGGGGCTGTTTCCAGCACTTAGAAATTTTTCTAAGTCTGGAATTCACCCAGTTTGCTCGAGGGTTACTTTGGTGGCTTCCAGTTTGAAATCCAGGCCAAATCAAGTTGTGATCCTTTAAGCAAAGCTTGAGTCCTCATGTAGCTCTACATCATGGAGCAATTAGCCAGCAAAACCATCAATCAAATTAGGAGATAATCAAGGTTCAAAATCAAGTTTCAGTCGGGTTTCAGACTGAATGAGGGCAGCGTCATTGGGGAGGAGCTTGCCGGTGCCACCGCGTGTCTGGACCCATGGCGTCCGTACGTCGCTGTTGGTCTCATTTGTCAGTGCCCGGCGCGTCCACAAGGTCGCCACAACGTCCCAGGTGGTGTGGACAGCGTCATTTCTCCTCCTGGCCCTCTCTCTCTCGCTCACCGTCTTCTCCGCGTCTCCTCGTCGCTTCGGCGAGCTCGTGAGCTTGTGTCATGGCGTCTCCGGCCAAGTGACTCCACCCAGCGCTTCGCCAGCTTCCCCGCGTCACCGTCGTCACGTCGGCTGCAGTTGCCGAGCCTCGGTAAGCCCGCATTGCCTTCTCCATCGCAAGCTCACCTCGCCGGAGTTCCGCCATGGCCACCGGCGTCGTGGCCAGGGCTCTCTGGTCCATCATTCCCTCTCGTTTTTGTCCCTATAGCTTTGCCTCGTCATGCTGATGCTCGATGAGATCCTCTACCGCTCGGTCTCCGATCAGAGACGCCAGTGTTGGACCGCGCACCGCCGCCATGCCGCCATTCGTGAGGGCGAGGTCCTTAGAGCGCATTAGAGCTAGGGTTTCTGGTACCAATCGTCGCGGAAGAGAGTGAGGAGCACGATGGTGCCCTTGATCATCACCCAAACCTCACCATCGACGAGCTTTCCGGCAGTCAAGCCTCGCCTCTGTCCTTGGACTCACTGACGCGTGGGGTCCGTTGACCTGTGGGGTCTCCTTGTCAGTCCCTCTCTCATTCTGTTTGAATTTAGGGTTTGTGCTGTTTTTGGAAAAATCATAACTGGAGTTTGGAAAGTCCTTTTTAGGTTTTTCAAATTTTGTTGTGCTCCTTTGGTAGACTAGTTTTTAATAAAAATATAAAATGTACCATGTTCTCTGTGAAAAATAATTGTTATGAATTAATCTTATTATTTCAATGTAAATTCATATCTCTTGTTATACTGCTCCAAATGCTGTGAAATGTTTATGCTATACTTTATGTGGTACTAGTATGCTCTGGTAAATATTTCATGATTTTTGAAGCACTGTATCTCTAGTATGTAATTTATGTTAATAATATTGCTTAAATCTTTGTTTAAATCATAGTAAATGATGTATGCTTGTGCTGGTGTTCTCCATTGGTGTCAAGCATGGTCATGATAGTAGTATATTGTAAATAATCTGAAATCTATTGTTTGACACTGTTTAAACCATGTTTCTTAATTTATGAAATAATCACCTTGTCACATGTTAATTAAGTATTTTAAGTTTGGCATGTGCAATTGCTCTAAAAATTTTATGGTGATGCCTAGGTGTCTTGCTTGTGCTTCTGTAATGTTTGTATATATTTTTCTGAGCACTCTTGCGTGTATCTCATAATTATGCTCTTTTATGGAAGTAAATTAATAAAGGCTTTATATTTAAGTATTTAGTAGTTAACATGTGGTTTTCTGGTAGTTTTAGATCATGTTTGTTCTTATCAATCACTTGGTTGACACTAAATATGCTTTTACTATGTTAACAAATAATTAATTAAAGGCTTTATAGCTGTTATGGACAGCAAGAGAGTAATCTGATTATTGCTTGATGATAAATTTGTTTCTGGAAACTTTTCTGTATCAAATTTGTTGTAAACTTTGTGTTCTAGCTGTAGTTTAAATTTGGGGTCATTTGGCTCAATAGTATAAAAGCTATAGCTTTTCCAAGTTAAGTTCCAGAACTAGGTGCTCTTTGTTTTCTGGGACAGAACCTGGAACCTTGTTTAAATTGACTGGTTTAACTTCTGAATCTTGCTGTGATCTCTAAAGATGAAATGTAAACAATTTCATAAGCTTTCCAGAATGTCTTAATTCATGTCTGTTGGATTTATATATCTCCAGTTATGAGTAGTTCTTTGAGCTGCCCTGTTGTTTGGTTGTTGCTGTTTAATTGTGTAAGTTGATGTGTCCTTGTTAGTTGTGGTGGTACTCTTGTGTAAGCTTGTAAAGAAGTTTACTCAGTAAATGAGTGTCCAGTGAAGTGTTATGATCATGAGCATGTCAAGCATTCATCATTCTCTTCGTATGCATACATTCCTTACTCATTCGTGCATGCAATAGGTGCACCGGAGACCGCAACCTCATTCGAGGTCGAGAGGGTGAATCCAGAAGGTCCGAAAGTCGCCTAGGAGATAGAGGTCCAGCCAGCAGGACCCGAGGAGCCCGAAGAGGAAGTCGAGTGCCCTAGTCACTGTTGATATTTGGTAACGCAATAAGGAAATGATCCGCAAGCGCACGGATATCGGTGAGCATTTCACCCGGGAGGTTATTTTACCACGGGGAGATAGGGTGCATCTGACTAACCAAATCTATTGCTACTATCCCTTTAGGCTACAAAGAATGTTTCTCGATGTGAGTGATGTATAGAGAAGACTGCAACCGTAGTCTCGTTCTAACCTTGGTAAGGATGATCTACTGTTCTATTGGGGAAGCTTACGGAATCTAGACACCACAAAGGATGTTCGACCCGCACCTATAAACCCTACCCGTCTTGCTAACAAGATATGGGATACAAAGGTAACTCGGAAATGTCACGTTCCTCGCTACTACCACGGTCCAGCTAGTCAGGGGATATCTATGAGTACCCTAGCCTAAACACCACGTTTATGCTAGCAATGATTACTCTAATACTCAACCGGAAGAGGATTAAAGTAAACTCATAAACCAAAGAACAATAAAACAAGAACTTACTAGAATTAGAAGTCGAATTACTGAAGAATCTTAGGAGCAAGCCTCGGGTTAGAAGACTTCATCCCACAGGTACAACCTCGGAGTAGACACCGACAGGCCGGCCTTCCTCCGATCTACACCTCCACTCCATATCTCTCAATCTAGTAGAAACTAGAAGATCTAATTCTACTCACATTGGATGCTAAGCCTAAAATAAATTTTATTTAGAGGAGAGGTATTCCTTCGAGGGCTCCTCTCAACTCTATGAAAAACTTGTTCTCCTCCAGGGGCCAGGGGGTCTGCTTATATAGTCCCCTCCTTTTGTGCCTTTTTGGTTCAGCAGGCGATGTGGTACTAAACTTTCCACCATATCTCATTAAAATGCACATAGGCCTTAATGGACCGAAATCTAATTTGGGCCCAATTAATCCCGCAGCTCTTTTATGTGGAGTCCTTTTATTAATATCTCTTGATTCCAAACTCCAAATATAGCAAATAATATATGCATTTCGATCAGCTCGACGAGATCTTTGTAATGGTGTACTCCATTCTGTGATTGGTGCTTGTACCACGGCGGGCGCCCAAGGGGGGAGGGCGGGCGCCCTGCCTCCGGGCCCGTTCGGCCTCCCGTTCGTTCCCGTGGCTGCTGGACTGTTCTAGATGATAGAAAATTGTGCGGCACATTAATATCTCTATGTAAACCCGATGTGTGGGCCTTTCTTCCATATTTCCTGATAACTCCCTGCAGAAATAGACAAACACCAAAACTCGTGGAATTCTGTCAGATAAAACCCTAAGTCTGGGTGTTGGTTGCATTTGGATCCTTTTCTTTATTTATTTGATGGTTATATTTGGTACTTAAGGACCGTCAACAACTCTCCCAAGCTTACCTCTTGCTCGTCCCTGAGCAAGGATGAACTCAAGAGTTTCTACAGTGGTTTCATGTCTTGTGCGTTCAAGCAAGATCTCATCTCTGAGTTAGAGTAAACTGTTAAGACTTAAAACTTACTCATTTTACCTTTGACCATGGGGCTTGCAACCATCACTTGTGTCTGGAGCAGTTAAAAGATAGGATGGTCAAGTTAAGCACCATGTCTCTTGTTCTTTGATTAACTATAGCTCTGGAGTTTTTGCAGATTTTCAAATAAAACTTAGAGATTCATTGTATGACTCTCTCAATTCTCTCTTTTGTGGTATTTCTGGATCCTCACCAAGGCAGTAATGGTTATGCCTTCTCGCAAAGTATGTGGTATTTTAGGTATGAGGCATAGTGATATTGCCTTCTCTCTCACCCTACTCTAATAAGGTTTTGATATCTGGAGCTCATAGGTGGGATAATACATACTTACAAGACATTTATTGCATAGTCAAACCATGGATCCAGAAGAACAAGTCAATAAGTCAAATCAAGATGTGCATGTGTGGCAAGTGAATGGTGTATGGTGATGATGGTGATAACAATGGTGAAAGTCTAATTCTATTTTTGCTCTTTTAAGGGGATACATACCTTTCTTGCACTTTCAAGCTTTTTGACGAATGAGATGCTCTATATTTTCTTTTTCTTTCCTCTCAGGTGGGTATCTTGTACCCCTAATTCTACTATCGGACACTTGTCCATTTTTACCTCTCGTCTCACTTTTTCTTTTCTTTGAGGTTCCGAGCACTTGCCCCTTTTTATTTTCTCGTATCCTCTTTTTTTTCTTTTTTTTTAGAGCATTCATCTCCTGAAATAATATAGCAAGTGGTAGTAACCAAGATAACTCGAGCATTTATTTCATAGGGAAAAACAGAGATAGGATAATCTTTTTGGCTATTCTCTCCCGGATTAGGAGTAGAATACTTTTGGGTGGCTCTGGAGATGGAAGTTAGTGAATATATGGGGATGCGTACTTCCGGAGTAGAAGCAGCATGTGTGAGTGAACGTGACAGTGAATCTTGATTTTAACCACATGACAAGCTCCTAAGGGTCTACACAGCTTGACCACACTCAATGCTCATAAGCAGTAAAAAGTAAATGTGTGGCTCAAAGTCTAGCAAGCATGTATATATGGCTGTGGTAGGAATTTAAACTCTCATCATACATGAACTCATCATGTGTTATTTTAAAGATTTTCAAAGATAAAATTCTCCACAATTCTAGCATCTCTAGGAACAGATAAACAGCAGCTCAACCTTCCCATATCATATATGTTAACGACTTAGACTTTAGATCAAGTACTCTTCCCACAAGTTCAGGTTTAGAGCAGGTTTAAATTATAACAGTTATGCCTAAACTTGAGAGAGATTTCAATTTTAAGAACTAGTCATGGCAGAGCAACTATTCATCATTTCCATGTCAGAGCTTATCATAAGGGTTCATAGCAAACTTTATTTATTTATTTATTTATCAAACTAAGCAAAGATATATACAAAATCTTTATTTGGGTTTTTTATGATTATGCATCTTTTTATTATTTGAGTAAAGTATAAACGCGAGTATAAACACTTAGCTGGATAAATGGGGGTGCTCTCCCCCAAGCTGGATTTTGACGTAATTTCTTCTGATGTAGCTAGCAGGTGACGGAGATATATTTGAATGTCGGCAGTACCTTGACAGCGATTACTATGTCCTCCGCCGGCTAGTCTCCTTTGATGCTTGAATTCTGTGGAGCTCAAATAGACAACAAAGCTTTGTGGAACTGATTAGGTGTTAGCATAAATATCTAGCCTTTATCATGTTGAGCCTCCTCAATAAATGTTATTTATTTAGCAGGATCATGCACTTATTATTTTTATATTTTTATTGTAAGATGAAAACATATTTATTTTATGCGACCATAGTGAATGTACCTTATGGGTTTTATGCCATGAGCATACTCATATGGGGCTTACTATTTTTAACATTTTTATTTCCCTTTCAAGATGATATGAACCTGATTAACTAAGCAAAATAGTTGAAGGGAAAAGGATAGCTACCAAGTTTACCTCTTGGCAAGGCGTTCGGTGTTTTTAAGTCCTCTGAACGGGACTCTCCGTTTTCTCAGTCGTTCTGGGATTCGCTGGATGGTGTAGTCGGTGATTCCGGCGGCGCCTCCTCTTCGTTTATAACTATCTTCTCTTTCCACATCTGACTTGGTGCTACGGTCTCCTCAGGACAGTTCTGTTCAAGCTGTATGTCTTCAGACATTACCACTTCTCCTTCGTAGTCTACCCATCCGTCCTAGATGATTTGCCTCCTCTGGTTTCAGTTGCGTCGCCTTCTTCAGAGGGAAGTGCATGTGAACTTCTCTGGTTCCAATATAGATGATGGCTTTGATAGTGTTGAGGAACGGTCTTCGAAGGATGGTGGGTGGATCATACTCGTCTTCTCCCATGTCAATGACCTAAAAATCATCTGGAGCTGAATATATATTGGTTGTAGGGGCATGGTTCCATGCAGGAGCTGATAAGTGACTGCGGCCATTATGTTGACGTTAGATCCGGTGTTGTAGAGTGTCTTCTGAAAAGAGTATCCATTGATCGTGCAATCGATGCTTGGAACACCAGGGTCGTCCTTCTTGATCAGGAAAGGCGACTTGAGTCGACGATCTTGACGTCCTCCGACAAGGATCCAATGTTTTAAGTCTTTTGGACAAGACTTCTCACCGTCTTCATCCTTTAGGTGCATAATTTCATTAGTTGTGGACCTTGACGTCTGCACCTCTTAATACAGTGTCACCCATGTTCTTCGTTTGCCCAGCAGTTCGAAGTACGGTGTTGGCAATATCCTGCTCAGTGTGTTTGTGCTCGTAGATCCAGGTCCTTCACTTGGTGGAGTCTAGGAGTTGTAAAACTCCTCCATGTTTTGCTTGAAGTGTACCTGCTCATAGAGACAAGGCAGAGATCAAGTGCATGGGCTCTGTTGGTGAAAAACACCAACAAAACCGAAAGTGTATTTGTTCTTCTCTAACCTTAAGCATAGTGAGCAAGACAAAGTTGATGGATAATAAGATCATGAGTGTAGCATTTAAAACATTTGTCAGATCAAATCGCTCAACCTAATGGGAAGATAATCTATCTATGTATATGTCTTGTTTATATCTTCCAAATATTGAATGTGCAACATTTTAGCTTATATGATTAGAAGTGTGGGATCACGAAGGTAGTACTAAGAACAAAGATTAAAGGACTAAACATGATGAATTAATTGAGTTGGTTAATTTGGAGTTATAAATCATATATGTTTGTCTCTTTATGTGAATGCCAGAACCAAGGAGAAGCTTAAGATAGTCAAGTACCTTAAGATGTTACCTTAATTGAAGAGTGATGGTACCATCTCACCTTGTGGAAGCTTCCCATTCGTAATGGGTGTGTATCTTGTTTATGTACTTTGTCTCCTGCCATGGATCATCACTCTATGATGAATGAGCTATGTCCTCCCTTGTGCAAATCGTTAAACTTCATGTGTCTCCTTTTTCTCCAATGTAAGTTTGCATCTCAGGACTTCCCAGGTTGATATTGAAAGTTTTCCTGCAGGGGTTAGTCTGACAAAATATACCAATGCCTACTCAAACAGTTTTTAGTTCAGTAACCAAACTAGACTCCATGTCTAATCAGATTAAGGAAGGCTATTTAACCTAAGCACCACGCTTAATTTAAAAGCCAATAGAAGTATGTACAGTACTTCCAAACTAACACTTACTAGGATAAACATAGGTAACATGATGGCTTTTATAGAGATCTACTTAAGTGGAGAAGTAGTGTGACTAGTATTTAACAAATCAAGCATGTCTCAAAGGTAGGGACAACCAACATAGCAACATGGCAAAAAATGTTTTTATGTAAAGACCTCCGCCAAGCTTGAATTTTGCAAAATTCAAGTTTGGATGAATTTAATTCAATGTTGTGTGATGGTTGGTTGGACATACCTTGTGCTTGTCATTCCTCGGATCTTCTTGCTCCAATCCTAGAAAGGTTAGTGACAAGAATACCCAAAGGAATATTTCTACAATTATCTTTATATGCTCAATACACAAGGCAATGTTGCAAATAATTAGAAGTTCATGTTATGATCTGATCAGTGCTTGTTTTAGGACACTAAGCTTGTCCTTGGGAAACCATCAATTAACTCAACGAGATCTGCAATATTTATTATAGACATATGCATCGACAACCGCTCTTTTAAAGTTTTTATAAATAGAAAGGAAGAGGGGGTTGGAGATCTCAAATGTGGTAAGGTTAGAGAGACCAATTGATTGGGGAGATGTTTTATATGAGCAAGGACTTGATGAGGTATTTATGAAATAACTTCCATGCTCACTGTTGTTTCTCTCGTTCTCAAACTCCAAGGATGATTCTTCATGAATGCTTAAAATTCCTCTAGAATTGTCTCTCAAGTTTGTTTTATCTATCCATTCAATGGTGATAGCACATGGATTTTAATGCCCTCTAGCCATTGATGCTGCTCTTCTCGATCCTCCTTGTAGTCTTGGTGACTCTTATGAATGGGATGTCTAGATAGATTCATAGGATTATCGGGAGGTTCAAGAGAAAGAGCGTAGTAGAAATTATTAGGCTCAAGGATGGGTTTGATAGCCGAATCATGGGATTGAAGTGTTTGGAAATTGGCTATTGAAACTTACTTTCCTTGTTTGGGAGATGATTCCTTCTCTATCTCTAAGATTTTTCTATAAAGACTAGTACAAGAAGGATGTCCATGAATGAAGACATACCTTCCTTTACTAATAGATAAAGAAAGAAAGACTCTACCAAAGGTTATATGATTAAGACCAATGTGAAAATATTGAGAAAAAACATGGTCTTGTAGGGCTAGGTCTAAACCAGAATTTATACAAAGATTAACAGATTCTCTAGGTGTAGCTAAAAGTGCATTATCTTCTTGATTAAAAGATAGGACCTCAGCTATAGAAAAGGGTTGGTTTTGACCTATTGCAATCAACTCCGGACACAGATCATAACTAGGGCCAGGACTTGTTGACTCCCATGGTCTATGGCTGATCTCCGAAGGTGCAAAGAATTCAATAATAGGTGTAGAATTTAAGTTATCCATAAAGATAAAAAGATAAAAGAATAAAAGTATGAAAGTATAATACAAGATAATAGCAAGACTTAAAGTTATCTCAGCAAACCGTCTTTCTCCCCGGCAATGGCGTCAGAAATGCTTGTTGATATTTGGTAACGCAATAAGGAAATGATCCGCAAGCGCACGGATATCGGTGAGCATTTCACCCGGGAGGTTATCCAAAGTTATCGTATTTATATTTTTACCACTGGGAGAAAGGGTGCATCTGACTAACCAAATCTATTGCTACTATCCCTTTAGGCTACAAAGAATGTTTCTCGTTGTGAGTGATGTATAGAGAAGACTGCAACCGTAGTCTCGTTCTAACCTTGGTAAGGATGATCTACTGTTCTATTGGGGAAGCTTACGGAATCTAGACACCACAAAGGATGTTCGACCCGCACCTATAAACCCTACCCGTCTTGCTAACAAGATATGGGATACAAAGGTAACTCGGAAATGTCACGTTCCTCGCTACTACCACGGTCCAGCTAGTCAGGGGATATCTATGAGTACCCTAGCCTAAACACCATGTTTATGCTAGCAATGATTACTCTAATACTCAACCGGAGGAGGATTAAAGTAAACTCATAAACCAAAGAACAATAAAACAAGAACTTACTAGAATTAGAAGTCGAATTACTGAAGAATCTTAGGACCAAGCCTCGGGTTAGAAGACGTCATACCGCAGGTACAACCTCGGAGTAGACACCGACAGGCCGGCCTTCCTCCGATCTACACCTCCACTCTATATCTCTCAATCTAGTAGAAACTAGAAGATCTAATTCTACTCACATTGGATGCTAAGCCTAAAATAAATTTTATTTAGAGGAGAGGTATTCCTTAGAGGGCTCCTCTCAACTATATGAAAAACTTGTTCTCCTCCAGGGGCCAGGGGGTCTGCTTATATAGTCCCCTCCTTTTGTGCCTTTTTGGTTTAGCAGGCGATGTGATACTAAACTTTCCACCATATCTCATTAAAATGCACATAGGCCTTAATGGACCGAAATATGATTTGGGCCCAATTAATCCCGCAGCTCTTTTATGTGGAGTCCTTCTTTTATTAATATCTCTTAATTCCGAACTCCAAATATAGCAAATAATATATGCATTTCGATCAGCTCGACGAGATCTTTGTAATGGTGTACTCCATTCTATGATTGGTGCTTGTACAAGGGCAGGCGCCCAAGGCGGGATGGCGGGCGCCCTGCCCCCGGCCACGTTCGGCCTCCCGTTCGTTCCCGTGGCTTCTGGACTCTTCTAGATGATAGAAAATTGCGCGGCACATTAATATCTCTATGTAAACCCGATGTGTGGGCCTTTCTTCCATATTTCCTGATAACTCCCTGCAGAAATAGAAAAACACCAAAACTCATGGAATTCTGTCAGATAAAACCCTAAGTCTGGGTGTTGGTTGCATTGGATCCTTTTCTTTATTTATTTGATGATTATATTTGGTACTTAAGGACCGTCAACAGTCACGAGCCCGCTTTGTTCGTGAAAGGCAAGCCCCGGAGCATCTTAAGTCGCCCACTTTAATTTCAAAAGCATGATTGAATATGTAATATCTATTGTTGCATTATGTAGGAG
This sequence comes from Sorghum bicolor, assembly GCF_000003195.3. NCBI lineage: Eukaryota > Viridiplantae > Streptophyta > Magnoliopsida > Poales > Poaceae > Sorghum > Sorghum bicolor. The sequence continues at coordinate 32,384,970 of NC_012877.2, read as the reverse complement.
TTGTGATGAACCCTTGCTGCATTGTACCTTTCCTTGTCCAGATATCTTACCTTACCTTGGTATAGAGTTAGGATTGAGTAGCAGCTTAGTCATGCTTTAATCGGTAGAAGTCGGGTGATATCCTGTCACCTGTGCAAAATAGGGTCTGTTGTTGGATCACTACTGGCTATATGTGCTATCGTGGGAAAGAACCTGGTTTAAAATGACTTAAGCCGGGTGGAGTTTTGCAAGGTGGTAGTAACTCCGTCTGTGGCGGCTAAGGACCGATCGTTGTACGTCCTCTTGTCATGTTGAACGCATGCCAGACACTTAGTTGGCCGGATAACTCATTCCTACCACGAAGCCTAGTAGTATGACTCAGGCCAGAAGATCGATAAGTATAAAGTGCGCACTACTGAAGGAAGTGCGGTGTGCGGGAGACCATTGGCGTAAGTCCAAAGGCAGGTGAGTTAAAATTCCTGACCTCCCTGGCAGAGTGGTAGCCCTGGGAGTGCGGCGCTTATCGGAACCGTGATTTCGGAATCGTATCAAAGGTGACCCGTGGGCTCTCCGGCAGGGGAAGCTTGGGTGAGTGATGGGAATACCCCTCCAGCTGGATAGGAATACGATTCGAATCGCCATCTCTCCCGGTTAGTGAGAACTTGACAGAGCAGCGGCAAACGTAGCATTCACTAATGAACTTGGTTCATGATAATGATGATAGCAAGGAAGAACATACGATGAACTTGATATGGTTATTATTGCTTGTAATAATCAAGTGAAGTGCTTTAGTACAGATGCTAATCTAGTGGTAGGCTGATGATGAATAAATATGATGCTCTCACAATAATTTAGTTATAATGCAAGCTTTTGACAAATGTCGAGTCAACCAGCTCTAATTGATATTAGCCTTGCATGATCCTTGGTGTCTTTTATGTTTTACTAGACGGGTAAGTCTAGCTGAGTACAATCTCGTACTCAGGGTTTATTTCCCACCTGTTGCAGATGACATCTTTTATGTCGGCTTCTGCAAGACCTGTCTCCATCCCGCTGGGGATGAGGACTAACCGTTGGGCACGGTTCTCTAACAAACTCTTACCGACTCTGGCAATAACAAGAACATGTGAACTGAACTTTGGAAAGTGTGTGTGTAATTATTTTGCTTCCGCTACTTCGAACATGTGTTGTAATAACTTAATAACTCCGATGTGGTGCCGCTTCGACGGCAATGAATGACTATATAACATTCGCTGTGTTGTGCTGAATTATTACGATCTTGGTTTGTTGCAAGTTGGTTTGAAGTCCTTCGTGATTTCAATTGACTACCGGGATTATATGGGCTCAAGTTTGGAAACTTGATTTCTTGTCGATCGTTTCTACACTTGAACTCTTATAATTTGGTTGGTTCTGTGATAGCTGGCATCGGAGCAAGTTCAGCATTATAAATGCAGCATTTGTGTATTTAAAAACAAAAGAGTTTTTAAATAAAATGGTATAAATCAATATTTCAGTTATGCCAGTGGTCGAATCCTCCTTGCCCACATAAGGACTATAGGTGGCTATTTAAGTACTGACTTGGGGGGTTTTATTTAAGCATCTCTGGCAGTACTCAGGTATGGATGTGTGATGACCGCACTGTGCTACCCTGTGGTCTAATGGTGGAGGTAGCCTTCATATGTGAATTAGCCACATATGTCGCTAGATTTAAATTATGCAACGTCGCACCTACGCTCCGGTAAGTGTGAGCTGTGAGAGCATGATCGTCCAAACGGCGGTCTAGGGGAGTGTTCGCGGTGGTTTTCTGGAGCGGTTACATGTCAAAACCATGGAACCACGAAAGAAACTTAATTGGGGAGCATTTAATTTCTCGGGTAGCTGTGGTGTCATTGTTTGTGCATGATTGGGCATGTCCAAGCAATGTGCACTTAGTTTACTGCTTTCTTAAGTGATATATTGGGAACTGTTGGGCTGAAATAAAGTTTTCTGTAGGTACTCTAACAGCGCACGTGTAAATCGCTGGTTATCGTATCGAGAGACGAATGTATGCCACCGTATATCCATTAGAATATTAATTTTCTAAGTTTGTGAGGACGTACGGTTCGTGCATGCATCATGTCGCATTCAAACATACATTCTGTCTACTCCTTCCCTTACAATGTCGTCCCTTTTAATTAAATAAATGTTGCTTAAACTAATCCTCTTTCACCCATGGTATTTCTATTCCTTTCCACAGATGGACGTGCCCGCTTCACCCCGTCCCAGTAACACTTTCTTGAGTGAGTTTGGCACTCCTACCTTGCTCTGGAGAGTCCTACAGTCGGTAGGGTATACTGAGCCGCCTCAGTATTCTTGGTGGGAGTTGGATAGCATAGGAGAGTTGCAGTGGTTTGCTGTGCAGGGAGTTGTCCCTCCACATGGGGGCAAGCCTACATGGACAGGGTGGACCTGTAGCTCAGATGGGCAGACTCCTTGAGAAGCAGCTCAGGTTGCAGCCCAGACTATCCTACTCAATATCTGTCAGAGGTGTGGTGATGAGCTGACGGGAGGACCAGCGGCCTCCATTCCCCGTGCTGACCCAGCAGCAGCAGAGTGGAAACAGGCTGACGGTTGTGCTTTGGTTCGAGGTAGGGGAGAGAGGGCTGAGAGTTCTAGTCCTGCTCAAGCTGATCAGTCAGCGAGAGGACACCTATGCACAGGTGATGGTGGCTGTTCACCAGGCTCAGGAGATGCAGTGGAAGGCTGAAAAGCGTGCTCGCAAGTTTCGCAAGCAAGCTAAACTCCTGGAGCAAGCTCAGAAGGACCGCAATGACTGGGAAGACATTGCGGAGCACCGTAGGCAGAAGTGGGTTGTTGACACTAGCTAACACCACTTAGATACTAGGTTGTCATCCCTAGCATGGCGCCAGAGTGTACAAAGGTATTTATAAATGTAAAGGCTCTCTAGAAAATAATCTATTCTATCCGCAAGCGCACAGATAAAACACCTCATTGTAGCATTTCACCAGGATAAGTATTCCAGGTATCGTTATTTATAATTTTGCTCTAGGGATCTAAAAAGATGGAATTAAATCAAGGGATAAAATCTATCAAGGCATAGACTAGAGATAAACTTGCAAGAACATGATTACTAATGAGAAACTCATCACACAGTCACTTACTTTAGCAGGGGGTAAACCATAAAGATAATGATAATAAAGTATAAGTTCATGGCTAGATAACACAGCGATTAGAAAATAGACTACTCCTCATATATGTAGGTGATGTCGGATTAGCTAGAGAATGGATTCTAAGTTATCTACTAACTACTAAGTCATAATCTACTCTAGTTATCTACAAGATCATATATAGCATAAAAGACTCTTCATTCATGTATAAGGAACATTGATAAAGTAAATCAGAACATCGCATGACTTACTCCACAATACCGGTTCTGCCTGTCCTATCATCGGAGGGTGGACTATATAAGAATCAACGAAGCTGTCACTATCGCGAACTACCACACGACTCGGCCAATAGGATACATTTGCAGATAAATAACATCTAAGCACCACGCTCACATGTGATCTATCACCTAACTCCCTCGCGACAAGAGCTAAGCGCTTTGCAAACTTATACATAAACTCATTATCAATTAGAACTATATCAAATATAGAACTAGAACAAACTAAGAACATAATAATTAAAGACATAATGCAATTAGAACAATATAATTAGAGAAAGATATGAATAATACCAATCTTTATTACCGAAGATCCGAATCCAGAGCGTAGTGCTCTACTTCTCTAATTGCTATCTAATCAACCTCTAAACTTGAAGGATTAGGGAGTAGCTAATTCTAATTCTCTGTGGGAGAGAAGCTCTAAACCCTAACTTTGATGGCTACCTCTGAATAATGATTTCTCCTCCTCTCCTCCAGGGGCCAGGGGGTCTGGTTTTATAGTCCCCTCAAGTGAACGTGAGCCATTGGATCAAACCGACATAGATTGTATGGTTTAGATTGATCCTTTAGGTCGGTGGAGTCTTGCCCCGAAGCAGAGTTCTGATTGGCTTCCTGGCCAGGGCGGGCGCCCAAGGGGGGTGGGCGGCCGCCCAGCTCCCGAGCCCGATTCGCGTCTCGTTCGTTCCCGTGGCTTCTGGATCCTTCTAGATTGAGGAAAATTGCGCGGCACGTAATTATCTCGTTGTAAACATGACATGTGGGCCTTCTCTCCCTATTTTCTGATAAACCCCTGCAGAAATAGATAAACACCAAAACTCGTGGAATTCTGTCAGATAAAACACCTATTCTAGATGTTTGTTTCATATTGATCCTTTTTCATGTTTATTTGATTATTAATTTTAGTACTTAAGGACCGTCAACATGGGTGAAGGCCATTAGAGAGAGATCATAAGCAGGATCAGATGGGTCAGTTAGCAAGAGAGAAGGAGACAATGCAGGAGCGCTTGGTGCAGATCACTCGTGAGAGGGATACTGCGCTCCGTGTGTCGGAGAACAGGCGCCGGGCATGGGAGATGCACAGGATTCAGTGGCTTGAGCGGGAGAACTATCTGTAGGATCAGATTGAGGCTGGTCTTGTGGAGATTCACCGTCTCAACAACTTACTACACCCTATTCCTTGCCCTATACCCATGTATCTAGAGGTGGGACCTCAGGTGATAGTGGCCGATGATGATGGTATGGAGGTCGATGGACCAGCAGCGGCTGCACCACCCTTGCACGAGGACGTGGAGGATGAGGAGCTTGAGCCAGTTAGCGACGAGGATGGAGAGGCGATCTTTGACGCTGACTCGGACAACGAGCCTGGAGTGTAGGGAGTAGTGGGTAGTGTTATGTGAGGATCTTTTGTAGTATACCAGTCAACCGTGGTGCTTTTGTACCCATGTTGTAATCCGGAACTTTGACCTTGACTCATGGCATGTACTGTGATGGTGTAATAACTTTATAGACCCAATGTGCAAATCTTAACATGTTCGATCTGTTATGACGATGTTTTTCGTTGTGGTGCATATTGCGGATATCTCTGTCATGTGTTGGAGTGGTGATATTGTTTTGTGGAATTGAATTATTGTGCCTTTTCTGTAAAGCTATTCTCTCGAATACTTTCAGGCATAAATATAAGTTCTTCTGCGGCAAATCTTGTCATCATCAATGCTCACTGACTGTATCCTTACAGATGTCTCGCGGCACTCGAGGTGCGGAACAGCGTGCGAACATGAACCCACCCCCTCCTCCTCCACCACCAAATCCAGCTGAGCTGATGCAAATGATGGTGGAAAATCAGAGGATGCTCACTGAGACCATCAATCGGATGGCGAATCAGGGTGGTCGTGATGCACATGAAGGGCCAGCTCCTAATCAGTATAGCAGTTTCAAGGATTTCATGGATACTAAGCCCCCACCTTTTAGAGAGGCTGAAGAACCCCTTCAAGCTGAGGAATGGCTGAACACGGTGGAACAAAAGTTCCGCTTGCTTCGGCTGACTGAGGGTTTGAAGGCGGAGTATGCAGCTCATCAACTGCAAGGACCCGCAGGCATCTGGTGGAATCAGTATCGAGAAGCTCTTCCAGCTGACACTGTGCTTGACTGGAATCTTTTCCGTGATGCTTTTAAGGGACATTTCATTCCTCCTGGTGTCTTGGAGATGAAGCATACCGAGTTTATGCAGTTGACTCAGGGCAACAAAACTATGAAGGAGTATTTGCATGCTTTCAATCATTTGTCTAGGTATGCTCCTGAGTTTGTGAACACTGAGGCAAAAGAAGATTGCTAGTTTCAAGCGGGCTTTGGGCCCCAAGTTGCTAAAGAATATGGGCCGCACTAAGTGTGCAACTTTTAATGAGTTTGTCAGTGATGCTCTTACCCAAGAGAATTAAAACACTGTGTACTCTGCAACCAAGACCCGGAAGAGAGCTTTTGAGGCCGGGGCAGGGTCGTCTCAACCCAAGGCTCCAGTGGCAGCTAAGCCATCGTACCGTGCTCCAACCCCTAACCAGCGGTATCACCCTCCTGTGAAGAAGAATTAGGCGAAGACGGGTTTCCGCAAGTGGTATTCTATTGCTCTTCCTAGGGGCAACACGGGTCCCAACTATGCCAAGACTCCTCCTGCCAACCGTCCGTGCTGGAACTACAATCAGACCGGGCATTGGCAAAGCTACTGTCCTTACCCGCCAAAGAAGGACAACCAGGGGAACGTCCGCCAGGGGCGTGTTCACTACACGACCGTGGAGGCAATCCCTGCTGGTGAGGTAGTTATGGCTGGTATGTTTCTGGTTAACCAATGTGATGCACTTGTGCTTTTTGATTTAGGAGCATCGCATTCTTTTGTGAGTTCAGACTTTGTGTCTAACCATAATCTCAAAGCAAGTACACTTGATAAGGGTAGTTATTGCATTAGTGCTGCTGGGAATGATATTTCTACCAATCAAGTGGTTTTTGGGGCAAACCTGGAAATTGGAGGCCGTCAGTTTCTTGCTGATCTAGTTGTCTTACCCGGTGTGGGCATAGATGTAATTCTGGGTATGAATTGGATGAGTGGTAACGGAGTTCTTATCGACACCATCACTCGTGTAGTGATGTTGAGAGACCCAAGTACCAGGGAGGCATTCTTAGAGCAACTTCCTCGAGATATCCATATCCGTAGCACTATGAATGCAGTTACAGCTAAGGCCATCCAGGATATTCCAGTGGTATGTGAGTTCCCAGATGTATTTCCTGATGATTTACCGGGGCTTCCTCCAGATCGGGATGTGGAGTTCAAAATTGAATTGATTCCAGGTACCGCTCCTATCTCTAGAAGACATTATAGAATGCCACCAAATGAGCTAGCTGAACTTAAGACCCAATTGAATGAGTTGTTGAAGAAGGGTCTTATCCGTCCTAGTTCTTCTCCTTGGGGTTGTCCGGCTATCTTTGTGAAGAAGAAGGATCAATCCTTGCGCATGTGTGTGGACTATCATCCCCTAAATGCGGTGACCATCAAGAATAAATACCCTCTTCCTCGCATTGATATCTTGTTTGATCAGTTGTCTAAAGCTAAGGTATTCTCCAAGATTGATTTGCGATCTGGGTACCATCAGATCAAGATCCGTCCTGAAGATGTGCCTAAGACAGCTTTCTCGACGAGGTATGGGTTGTATGAGTATCTCGTCATGTCCTTCGGTCTTACGAATGCACCTGCTCACTTCATGTATCTCATGAATTCAGTGTTCATGCCTGAATTGGACAAGTTTGTGGTAGTCTTCATTGATGATATCCTAGTATATTCTTCAATGAAGAGGAGCATGCAGAGCATCTACGTGTAGTGTTGTCGCGTTTGCGTGAGCATCAGCTTTATGCGAAATTCAGCAAATGCGAGTTCTGGCTAAAGAAAGTACCTTTCTTGTGCCATGTCTTATCTGAAGAAGGCATATCGGTGGATCCGGCTAAGGTGCAAGAAGTGCTGGATTGGAAGGTTCCAACTTCGGTACACGAGGTTCGGAGTTTTCTCGGTTTGGCTGGGTATTATCGTCGATTCATTCCTGAATTCTCAGAAATATCCAAGCCAATGACTCATCTACTTTAGAAAGATGAGAAGTTTGTGTGGACACCTGAGTGTGAAGAGGCATTCAACAAATTGAGGACATTGCTGACATCAGCTCCTATCCTAGCTCAGCCTGATATCGAGAAGCCCTTCGATGTCTTCTGCGATGCGTCGTTTATTGGTTTAGGCTGTGTGTTGATGCAGGAAGGTCGCGTTATCGCGTACACCTCGCGCCAACTTGGAAAGCATGAAGTCAATTACCCTACTCATGACTTAGAATTGGCAGCAGTTGTTCATGCTTTGAAAATCTAGAGGCACTATTTGATGGGTAATCTGTGTAATATCTACACTGATCATAAGAGCCTCAAGTATATCTTCACTCAACCAGAATTGAACATCCCGCAGTGAAGGTGGCTTGAGTTGATTAAAGATTACAATCTACAAGTGCACTATCATCCGAGCAAGGCAAACGTGGTTGCGGATGCTTTGAGTCGGAAAGCGCACTGTCACTCAATCCAAGTGGAAGATCCGTTGTTGTCACATCTTATGCATCCACTTGTGCTCAACCACATTTCTCTGGAGAGTACTCTTCGTAATCGAGTCATTGAATTGCAGCAAACAGATGTATGCATCCACCACATAAAGAGGAAAATGAAAGAAGAAGAAACCAAGCATTTCCAGGTCGATGAGAACGGAATTCTTTGGTTCAAAGATCGACTCGTGGTCCCGAAAGACCGTGAGCTATGAAATCAAATCTTATCTGAAGCTCATTCATCCAAATTGTCTATCCATCCTGGTAGCAGTAAGATGTATCAAGATCTGAAACCCCTGTCTTGGTGGACAAAGATGAAAAAGGAGATCGCTGCTTTTGTCGCTCGTTGTGACAATTGTTGTCGTGTAAAGGCTGTTCACATGAAAGCTGGTTTACTTCAACCCTTGTCAATTCCTGGTTGGAAATGGGAAGAAGTCAGCATGGATTTCATCGTTGGACTCCCAACTTCTGTTAAGGGTTACGACTCCATCTAGGTGATTGTAGATCGCTTGACTAAGGTTGCTCGTTTTATTCCAGTCCGAACTGACTATCGTCCACATCAATATGTAGAGTTGTACTTTGAGCACATTGTCCATCAGTATGGTGTGCCTCGAACTATTGTATCAAATCGTGGACCACAGTTCACTGCTCGTTTTTGGGAGTGTTTGCATGAGCATATTGGTACTCACTTGGTCCGTAGTTCTGCTTATCATCCCCAAACGGCAGGTCAAACTGAAAGGGTCAACAAAATCCTAGAAGATATGTTGAGGGCATGTGCTCTCTCTTCAAAGGGTTCTTGGGTTAAGTGGTTGCCATTAGCTGAGTTCTCCTACAACAATAGTTATCAGGAGAGTATCAAGATGGCTCAATTTGAAGCCCTGTATGGTCGAAAGTGTTGAACCCCGTTGAATTGGGTAGAAGCCGGAGAGCGAAGGTTTTATGGCATCGATTTCGTGAACGAAGCAGAGCAGCAAGTCCGTACCATCCAGCGACATCTGGAAGCTGCTCAAGCTCGTCAGAAAAGTTATGCTGATAAGAGAAGGAAGCCGATTGAATTTGCAGTCGGTGACCTTGTGTATATCAAGGTGTCTCCAATGAAGGGTGTACAAAGGTTCGGAGTAAAGCGAAAGCTTGCACCTCGTTATGTGGGACCCTATCGGATTCTTGAAAGAAAAGGGGATGTGGCATACAAAGTTCAACTCCCAGTTGGGCTTCGGGCTATTTTCCCTGTCTTCCACGTATCACAATTGAAGAAGTGCCTTCGTGTTCCGGAGGAACGAGTGGAAGTTCGGGATATCAAGTTGAAGTCAGACTTGATGTATGAAGAAAAACCTGTGGCGGTTCTTGACCGCAAGGAAAGGGTGACTCGTAATCGTGTGGTTAAGTTCTACAAAATGTTGTGGAGTAACCACGGGGAAGAAGATGCCACTTGGGAGACGGAGGATTATTTAAAAGAAGTTTACAAAACATTCTTCGAAAATCAGTAAGCTTTCAAATCTCGGGACAAGATTTTTGTAAGGGGGGAGGGCTGTAACACCCTAGTGTTATGGTTGCATAAATCACATGCATAACATAAGCATCATCTTCTACTCAAGCATGTCATGATCATCATCTACCTTGAGCCATGTCTGTATATGCAAAAATGTGTATTAAATTGCTTAAATAGGCTCCCTATGCTTATGCTTGAGTGAACCATGCTTGTTTTTGTGTGCTATGCCTTGTTAAATAGTTTATCTTTGCTTAACTTAACCTTGGGAACAAAGTTCATGTTGGTCACTTCCCCAAAATAATCACTTAAGTCATCCTTATACAAATAGGCTCTAGAAACCTCTTTTGCTTAGGCTTTTAAAAAGTGTTTCATAACTTGTTTGCATGTCAAAACTTTCTACAGCAAAGTTGTAGCAAATTTTATAAGGAACAAAAGTTGTTTTATGGCCATCTCATAAAAATGATCACAACTAGCTCAAAATTGACCCACAAGGCAGATTTGGGGCTGTTTCCAACACTTAGAAACTTTTCTAAGTCTGGAATCGCTGCAGTTTGCTCGAGGGGGTATTGTTCATCCTCCAGTTGAATTCTAGGCCAAATCAAACTATGATCTTGTAAGCAATGTTGGAGTATTCATGTAGCTCTCCAGCATAGAGCAATTAGCCAGCAAAATCATCAAGTGGTTTAGGAGATAATCGCGCTGCAAGTTCGGGTTTCAGTCGGTGATCACGTCGCCTGAATCAGAGCCGAGCTCGCCGTCGTGGATGTCCAGAGCGACACCTGTCCGCCAGATGGCACCCGTACGCCAGCGATGGCCCCGCTCGTCAGGTCATCGACGTTGGCATGGACGCCACGGCGCCCTGCACTCGCTCAGCGCCCATCCATTCTCCTCCTTCCTCTCTCTCTAGCGCTCGCTCTAGCGGAAACGCCGTCGCCATTGCCGCCGAGAGCTTCGCCAGCTCCTCGCGCCTTCGTCTCTGCGCCTTGCTTCGCCTCCGAGTGTCTCCAAGTTCACCTCGAGCTCCTCCATCTTCTCCACCCATCGGTTGGACGAGATCTCCCCGAGGTGAGCGGCATTTCGCAAGTTCTTCGTCGTCGGGTTCGCGGCCGTCGCGACACCGATTCCGGCGAACCTCGCCGCTGCTCCACCCTTGCTTCCTTTATTCTCTTTGGGTAGCATTAGGATCTGCTTAGGTCTTGGCGTTGGTCCACTCCACGCCATTCCAACCGAAACCTCACCGTCGCGCGGGAACACGGTCGCCGCACCGCCGTGCTCACCGCCGACGAGCACCCCGCACGTGAGCAGGCTCACCGGAGCCGTTAGGGTTAGGCATTCCTACCTAGAAAGCTCCGTGTTAACTCACTGATGCTTAAGCCACCCTTCCCCGACACTCTACCGGTCGGAGATGGCCGGCGTAAGCCGGGGTAGCTCCGCCGTGCCGCCATGGCCGACGGCGACCCCTCTCCGTAGCCGAAACCCTAGCGCCACCTATCTCCATCGATGCGGAATCACTCCAGGAGCACGCTGGTGCCCTTGGATCAGCTGGAAAAAGCTCACCGTCTGCGAGCATTTGCCGGCGAAGGTGTCCTCTGTTCTCGGTCTCACTGACGCGCGGGTCCCGACTGTCGGTGACTCAACGGTCTCCTTCCTTTTATTCAAATCTTGATTTTTGGCTTTCTTGCAAAAATCATATCTCCTGTTTCTGAGATCCAAAATTTTTGAAATCAATTTTGTGGTATTCCTTGAGATGGCTAGTTTTTAATAAAAATATAAAATGAACCATGTTTTCTGGGAAAAATATTTATTAGGATTTAATCTTGTGGTTCATGAATAAATTCATATCTCTTGTTATACTGCTTATTTTGCTATGAAATTTTTATGGTAGTCTCTGTGTGGTACTGGAGTGCTATGATAAATATTTCATAATTTTTGGAGTAATGAAGCTTTGATATGTAATTTAAGTTTGAGATTTGGCTTGTTTCCTTAATTAAATCATATAAAATAATTGGTACTTATGCTGGTGCTCTACTTTGCTGGTAAACTTGTTTATGGTATTCATAATATGTAAATAATCTGAAATCTATTGTTTGACACCATATAAGTCATGTTTTTGAATTTATAAAATACACACCTTGTCACATATTAAATGTATATCTTTAATTTGGTATGTGCAATTGCTCTGAAATTTTTTTGGTGATGCTTTGATGCTATACTTGGGCTTCTGTAATTTTTGTAGATATTTCTGAGCAGTTTTACTAGTATCTTGTAATTATGCCCCTTTCTAGAGTTAAAGTAATAAATGCCTTGTTAGTAAATATTTGGAGGACATCATATGATGTTCTGGATATCTTGTGGTGTGCTTGTGCTCATAAGCCATGTGGTTGGCATTGTTTATGTTTTGGTTATGTCATCAAATAATTAATTAAGGGGTTAAAGGCTGTTCTGGACAGCAAGGAAGTAATTCAACTTTTACTTGTTGATAACTTGGTTTTCTGGGAGGCTTGTCTAAATCAAAGTTGTTGTAAACTTTATGGACTAGCTGTGGTTTAATTTTGGGGTCATTTGGCCTAGTAGTTTAGAAGTTATAGCTGTTCCAAGTTGGGGTTCCAGAAATAGGTGTTCTCTGTTTTTCTGGGACAGAACCTGGAACTTTGTTTAAAAAACCTGGTTAACCTATGAATATTGCTGTGATGTTAAAAGATGATTTGTAGATAATTTCATAAGCTTTCCAGAATGTCTTCACTTAAGTTTGTTGGATCCTTGTACCAACAGTTATGGTCTGTTTATTGAGCTGTTCTGTTCTGTGTTGCTTGCTGCTTATAGGTTGACTTGCCTAATTTGTTAATTCATGTGGTTTTCCTTTGTGAGTTAAATTAGAAGTTACTCCGTAAATGAGTGCCCAGTGAGTTTGTCTATGTATCAAGCATTCATCCTTCATTATGCACATCTTCTTATTCGTTGAGCATGCAATAGGTGCATCGGACGCGACTGCTTCCTACGAGCTCCAAGCGAACCCCGAAGGCCAGAAGGGCAGCCAGGAGGTGGAGGTCCAGCCAGTCAGACTCGAGGAGCCCGAAGAAGAAGTTGAGTGCCCGAACCACGAACCAGCCTCGTTCATGAAAGGCAAGCCCCGGAGCATTCTAAGTCTCCCTTTAATTTCGAAAGTCTACTTACTATGTTATATCTATTGCTGCATTAAGTATAGAAGTTGTGATGAGACCTTTGCTGCATTTTACTCCATCCTTGTCCAGATAACTCACCACACCTTGGTTATAGAGTTAGGATCGAGTAGCAGCTTAGCCATGCTTAATCGGTAGAAGTCGGGTGATTTCCTGTCACCTGCGCGATGTAGGGTTGTGTCGGATCACGATGGTCTATATGTGCTATCGTGGGTGGAACCTGATTAATTTGACTTAAGCCGGGCGGAGTTTTACAAGTTGGTAGTAACTCCGTCTGTGGCAGCTAAGGACCAACCGTTGTACGTCCTCTTGTCATGTTGAACGCATGCCTAACACTTAGTTGGCTGGATAACTCGTTCCGACCGCGAAGCCGAGTAATATGACTCAGGCCGGAAGATCGATAAGTATAAAGTGCGCACTACCGGAGGAAGTGCGGTGTGCGGGAGACCATTGGCGTAAGTCCAAAGGTAGGTGAGCTAAAATTCCTGACCTCCCTAGCAGAGTGGTAGCCATGGGAGTGCGGCGCTTATCGGAACCACGATTTCGGAGTCGTATCAAAGGTGACCCGTGGGCTCTCCGGCAGGGAGCTTGGGTGAGTGATGGGAATACCCCTCCAGCTAGATAGGAATACGATTCGAATCGCCGTCTCTTCCGGTTAGTGAGAACTTGACAGAGCAGCGGCAAACGTAGCATTCACTAATGAACTTGGTTCATGATAATGATGATAGCAAGGAAGAACATACGATGAACTTGATATGGTTATTATTGCTTGTAATAATCAAGTGAAGTGCTTTAGTACAGATGCTAATCTAGTGGTAGGCTGATGATGAATAAATATGATGCTCTCACAATAATTTAGTTATAATGCAAGCTTTTGGCAAATGTCGAGTCAACCAGCTCTAATTGATATTAGCCTTGCATGATCCTTGGTGTCTTTTATGTTTTACTAGAGGGGTAAGTCTAGCTGAGTACAATCTCGTACTCAGGGTTTATTTCCCACCTGTTGCAGATGACATCTTTTATGACGGCTTCTGCAAGACCTGTCTCCATCCCACTGGGGATGAGGACTAACCGTTGGGCACGGTTCTCTAACAAACTCGTACCTGTTACTTTTGGAAGGATGGTGTAGACTCTGGCAATAACAAGAACATGTGAACTGAACTTTGAAAAGTGTGTGTGTAATTATTTGCTTCCGCTACTTTGAACATATGTTGTAATAACTTAATAACTCTGATGTGGTGCCGCTTCGACGGCAATGAGTGACTATGTAACATTCGCTGTGTTGTGCTGAATTATTACGATCTTGGTTTGTTGCAAGTTAGTTTGGAGTCCTTCGTGATTTCAATTGACTACCGGGATTATATGGGCTCAAGTTTGGAAACTTGATTGCTTGTCGATCGTTTCTACACTTGAACTCTTATAATTTGGTCGGTTCTGTGACATTAGGTGGGAGCATGTCAGTCACATTAAATGCCCCGGCTTCTGTACTCGCGATAGGCGGCGGGGGGACGCTTTTGCGCTGGAGGCCTGCCGGTTCGCTCGACGCCAGTTTCCATAATCGACGGTCGCCGACGCTCGAGCACTATGCCATTTGCTCGACCATATTTCTGTATTCGAGGCTGTGGGTCGAGTGGCGGTGTAGGTGAGCTTACGTCTACACTGGATTGTCAAGCCTAACCCTTGAATTGTCTTTGGATTTTTTCGTTATGAATGTTTGTTGGGGTACCCCCTATTGATACCCGCGACAGTAGCCCCCGAGCCCTTGTTTGAGCACTTGTGCTCGAGCAGGGGTTTTACTGATGGTCGTATTTCCGTGGGGGTCACGCGAGCGACCCCTGTGGGGGTAGCCCCCAAGGCCTTGGAGGAGTCATGGACTCCTTCTAGGGTTCTATTGCTTTTCCACATATGGGTGTTTTTTTACTTCCCTTCTGGCTGAGGGGCATTAATTTCGGGACGGAGCCCCCAAGCCTCGTTCGCTAGTTTCCCTTTTTGAGGCGAGGAGCGCGATGTACCCCCGATGGAGCGAGCATCATCGTCATTGGTGAGCCTTTATCGGGTAATCCAAGTGAGAACCCATGCCCCGTTCGGTGGGGTTGGCTGTAACCCAGAGGCGTTCTCATTAAAGCTAGGCTAGCGTGGTCGAGGATACTGGTCTCGTTCGATAGTGTCCAGCGGCTTGACGCCTCCATCCGTGGGGATTCTCTCGACCTTCTTGCCTTTGCCTGGGATACTCCCAGCGGGTCCTCGAGGCATGCCTCGCTTCAACCTCCCACTAGGTGTGCCTGGCTCGGGTACTCGAGGGCGACCGTCGAACCCTGTCGGTGGGCCAGTCTACACTCCCTCGAGGTTCCATTGGCAGCATGCGCTGAATATACCTTGTGATGGAAGGAAGGGCCATGGCAGATCGTTATCCTGCTCGTTGGGCATGCTTTTTAGGAGATAGCCGTTGCAGCACTGTTCCGTTGGGCGGAATCAGTAACGTCCTATCGCAGAGAGAAATGGGACCGTTAGGTGGCACATTTATGGAGGGAGTTACCGTGATTATCAGATCTGTCCGTTGCGGCACGCCTATATATATCAAGGTCTCGTCTAGCTGCTCCCCCTTCCACATTTTGCCATCGCTTCGTTCCTTCTCTCCCCGCATCACCGTGCGCACTAAGGCAAAAATAGCTCAAAGAGAGATGACTTGGGGGTTCTGTCACGCTGTTCAGTGTCTGAGACGATGCCAGTGAGACTTATCGCCACCGACGAGTGGCGCCTGTTGATCGTGACAGAGCGCTGGTTGTGGGACTTGGATAAGTAGGGGCTCTTGCACCCCCTCACTTCCTCGACACGGCCCGAGTGGTTTACGCCACTAGCAGAGCACCGGGAGCCAAGCTTGCCGGAGGGCTACGATGTTTCCTTATTCAATTTCCACCGCCACGGGCTCGGGTCTCCTCCGAGCCGCTTCATGAGGGTGCTCCTCCACCACTACAGCGTCGAGCTCCAGCATTTCTCCCCAACGCAGTCTCCGCCGCTGTGATCTTTGCCGTGGTGTGCGAGGGCTACTTGGGAGTGATGCCGCACTGGGAGTTGTGGCTCCACCTCTTTCGGGGTGAGCTGTTCTGCACTCTCGGTGGGGCTGCTGGGGTGAGAAAGCTAGTATGGGCTGACTGCCTCAACCCGATCCAGAAGATGGGACACGCGGACAAGCCTCAAGAGTATATTCCCACTGGGCTGATGTCGAATCACGCCTAGTGGGACTCTCAATGGTCCTACTTGCGCAACGATGATGGCCTCTTCCCTGCCTACACTCGGCAGTTGATCAAGGAGCGTCTCTACAATTAGAATAACAGTATCATCAAGACCCATCAAGCTCGGCTTCGCCCTCTTCTCGAGGCCTTGAAGTGCCTGCGTGGGGAAGGCTTGAGTGTGGCTCTGGTCCTCTCAGCGGTCCACCATCGACGGGTGCTTCCGCTGAGGTCTCCACCGCTGAGGATGGACGAGATGGGCCCGCGGGCTCCGTCTCAGGACCTCGAAGCATGCCGAATGTCGAACGAGGCGCTCCCTAATGAGGAGGTTGCTTCCAAGGTCAGGGCGGCTGTCTCAGGTGATTTCCAACCCGAGCTCGTTGTTGACAGTCCATAAGTACTAAATTTAACCATCAACTAAACATGGAAAAGGATCAATATGCACCAAACATCTAGAATTAGGGTTTTATCTGACAGAATTCCATGAGCTTTGGTGTTTATCTATTTCTATAGGGGGTTATCAGAAAATATGGAGAGAAGGCCCACATGTCATGTTTACAACGAGATAATTACGTGCTCGGCAATTTTCCTTAATCTAGAAGAGTCCAGAAGCCACGGGAACGAACGGGAGACTGGACGCGCTCGGGGGCAGGGCGCCCGCCCTCCCCCCTTGGGCGCCCGCCCTGGCCTCAGGGCCAATCGCAACCAATCTCCTGGATCGTGCTCCACCAACCTAAAGGATCAAGGAAAACCGTGCGATCAAAGTCGGTTTGATCCAACGGCCCAAATTCACTTGAAAGGACTATATAATCAAGGCCTCTCCACCCCAGGGGGAGGAGAAATCATTATCAGAGGTAGCTATCAAAGTTAGGGTTTAGAACTTCTCTCCCACAGAGAATTAGAATTAGCTACTCCCTAATCCTTCGAGTTTAGAGGATAGAATAGATAGAATTAGAGAAGTAGAGCCTAGTGCTCTGGATTCGGATCTTCGTTAATAAAGATTGGTATTATTTCATATATTTCTCTACTACTTTATTCTAATTGCATTATGTCTTTATTTATTATGCTCTTAGTTTGCTCTAGTTCTATATTTGATATAGTTATGATTGATAATGAGTTTATGTATAAGTTTGCAAAGCGCTTAGCTCTTGACACGTGGGAGTTAAGTGGTAGATCACATGTAGGCGTGGTGCTTAGATGTTATTTACCTGCAAATGTATCCTATTGGCCGGGTTATGTGGTAGTTCGCGATAGTGACAGTTTCGTTGATTCTTATATAGTCCACCCTCCGTTGATAGGACATGCATAATTTGTATTGCGGAGTAAGTCTTGTGATGTTCTGATTTACTTTAGCAATGTTCCTTATACATGAATGAAGAGTCTTTTATGCTATATATGATCTTGTAGATAACTAGAGTAGATTGTGACTTAGTAGATAGTAGATAACTTAGAATCCATTCTCTAGCTAATACGACGTCACCTTACATATATGAGGAGTAGTCTATTTTCTAATCGTTGTGTTATTTACCCATGAGCTTATATTTCATTATCATTATTATGGCTTACCCCCTGCCAAAATGAGTGACTGTGTGACGAGTTCCTCATTAGTAATCATGTTCTTGCAAGTTTATCTCTAGTCTATGCCTTGATAGATTTTATCCTTATCTTCATTTACCCCTTGTCCTCTTAAGCAAAAATTATAAATAACGATACCTGGAATACTTTCCTGGTGAAATGCTACAATGAGGTATTTTATCTGTGCGCTTGCGGATAGAATAGATTATTTTCTAGTGAGCCTTTACATTCATAAATACCTTTGTACACTCTAGCATCATGCTGGGGATGACAACCTAGTATCTAAGTGGTGTTAGTAAGTGTCAACAAGCATTTCTGGCGCCGTTGTCGGGGAAAATAAACACAAAAGGGAAACACATAGGAGAGACGGTAAAGGAAATCAGTCAAGGTTATTCATAAAAAATATTAGACTAGACTATAGAGAAATAATTGCATAAAATAGCAACTAAGTGAGAAATCATAACAAGGCACCTCTGCTTTGGCAGGTTCGCCCGGTTGTTTTTCTATGTTTATATTTTTATACAGCGTATATCAGGATTGACTTTGGTACATTCAACTCTTCATCATCAGAACCAAAGCAATCAAGAAAGAAAGAAGAAGCTAGCTACCAATTGCTGAAGCTATGGCACAAAAGACTTTCCAAGAATTCTCTGCTCCAAGTCTTGAGAACATTCCAACTGGTCCAAGATTTGCAGTAGAAGGAGCACCCAAGTTCGAGCTCAAGTCAAGCCTCATCAATTTGGTACAAGCTATACAATTCAGTGGAAAGGCAAATGAAGATGCTAGTGCACACTTGCAGAATTTCTTAGAGATTGGAAGCACAATCCACGTCAATGGAGTCGACAAAGATGTCATACTACTTCACTTTTTTCCATTCTCACTAGAAGGGAAGGCGAGGAAGTGGTTCTACATTCATCAAGATAACATCAACAACTGGACGAACTTGTCAGATGCCTTTCTATCAAAGTTTTTCCCAATGGGCAAGACAGCTGCCTTAAGAGGAAATATTGTCAGTTTCCAACAGCAGAAGACAGAAACCATTTCAGAAGCATGGGAGCGTTTTCAAGGATACATATCAGATTGTCCTCACCATGGAATGGCCAAATGGTTACTTATGCAGACCTTCTACCATGGATTAACCCAAAAGGCTCGTGAGTGCCTAGATGCATCTACTAAAGGATCATTCTTGGAGCTTACAATTGGAAAAGCAAAGATACTTTTGGATAAGATAGCATAAAACCAAAGCTGGTTCCAAGATAAAGCTCCACAATGTCATCAAACTGAAGAAATACCATAAGAAGTAAATGCACTATCAACCAAGATGGAAAATTTGCTCCGTTAGATTGACCAGAGGGCCAAGTTCAAAGAAGATCAAAGGGCCATTGAGACAGCATAAAAATATCAACCTACCTCGAGTCAACCCAATAGCAAAGGTATGAACTCATGTAATACATTCAAGCAACTTTCATTAAAAGAGATAATTGCTCAACAAACCAAAACTAATGATGAAGTTAAACAAAGGCTAGACACAAATGAAGCATCTCTAAAAGATATACACAATAAAATGGATTTTCTATTAACTGCCTTTGATGAGCAAAACACTCTCAATAAAAGGGTAGAGCTTAAATTAATAAAGCTAGATGCTGCACTGCCTGTTGCTACTAACATTAAGCAGGTAAAGAACATAACTACTAGAGGAGGCAAAGCCACCATGGATCCCCCATACCCAAAAGAGAAACAGAGAACATCAGCACCAGTGCAATCAGCAGTGATAGAAGAAGAAAGCCCAGTTGAAGTAGAAGATCTGCTACAACCACCAAGAACTGGAGAAATGAGGAAAGATTTTTACGACACCAACTATTTGCCATTTCCCAGAAGAAATAGAGGACTGCAGTCGGATGAGCAGTTTGGTAAGTTTGTAGAGGTCATTCAGAAATTATAGGTCAACATACCTCTGCTTGATGCCATACAGGTACCTACATATGCAAAGTACATCAGAGATATTCTTAACAAGAAGAGACCACTGCCCACCACTGAGGTTGTCAAGCTGACAGAAGAATGTAGTGCGGCCATCCTCAATAAACCACCAAGGAAGAAGAATGATCCAGGATGCCCCACTATTGATTGCTCGATCGGAAACCAACACTTCAACAATGCACTTTGTGATCTCGGAGCAAGTGTCCGTGTGATGCCAGCATCGGTCTGCGAGAAGCTTGAGCATACGACCCTAGAACCAACATCAATGTGCCTGCAACTAGCAGATCAATCAGTTCGACACCCGTTGGGCATCGCTGAAAACATCCTAGTCAAGATAAGAGATTTCCTTGTGCTAGTAGACTTCGTGGTACTGGACATGAGTCCAGACTCAAAAGTGTCCATCATCCTTGGAAGACCATTTCTGAGCACTGCCAATGCCCACATTGATGTCGGGAAGGGAGAAATCAAGTTCAACATAAACGGAAAAGAAGAACACTTCACATTCAAACCCAGACTAGAGAGAGACTCTACAGTAAAGGAAGTTCATGAAGAAGAACCATTGGAGACACTATCTCCGGAGGAAGGTAATTCAGAAGATTAAAAGACTTGGAGGTCCAGCTTGGGGGACCTAAAAATCCCAAACCCTCGCCGGGAGTTAAATCGGTATTTATCCACATTGTTTAAATTCTTGCATAATTAATTCTAGAATTAGTCATATTTTTTCATAACATTATAATAATCAAAAGCCCCATATAAATAATATTTGTGGTGTGTGACAACCCATATTTATTATTGTCGAGGTAAATAAGTTTGAATAGATTTTCCTACATTATATTTAATTATAGCAACCTTCTAGAAGCATGACACACACTCCTTGGGTCCCACATGTCATACACCACACCTCACATACATCCCATCACATTATTTAATCCACCAACATAACTCTACTCACCAGCACTTTTCCACCGACCAACCACCACCCATGAACTATTATTCTGCGTAAGAGCCAAGCAAAGGAGGGAGTGGAGAAAAGGCAGCCAGGATGACCATCAAAGGTGGGCGCCCGCCTACCTAGAGAGGGCACCCGCCCTGTCCCCCTTTCCTCCTATAAATTGCCACTTCCTGCCCCAACTTCTTCACACAAGCATTCCAGAAAACCACGCAAGTTTTAGTTTCCAGAGAAGGAGCTCTTGTAGTGAAGTAAGAAGAGAGTAGAGAGGAAGAAGAAGAGTGGAAGAGAGGTTGGTAGTCTCTGAGTGAGAGAGAGAGAGGTTCACCTAGAATGTAGTGATCCCGCTGTCCAGAGCAGAAGTAAAAGGTTTTTAGGGGGATCACTACCACAAAACTGAATACCCTTGAGGGTCAAAAACCCTCAAGGAAACCCCTAAAACCGCCAAGAAAATCAATATTGGCGGCTAGCACTCAAGGAATGGCCGCCAAGAGTAGAGAGACAAGGAAATACTATTTCCTTAAGTGCCGGCCGCCACAAATCAATTCCTTGAGAGTTAAACCGTTAAGAAAATAAATCAGTGGTCAGATTTTTAGCATCGTCAAGAAAATATAACGACACCCAAGGATATAGGTTTCCTTGAGTGCCAATGACACTCAAGAAAATGTAAGAACACCCAAGGATATAGGTTTCCTTGAGTGCCGATGGCACCCAATAAAATGTAAAAACACCCAAGGATAGATATTTTCTTGAGTGCCGATAACCCTCAATGATATGCATGGAAAAAAAGAGAAACAATCTCATATTTGTTGTAGCTGAGGTTCGAACTCATGATGTGAGATTCCAAATAAAACTAACTTACCACTACACCACTTAGTCTTTTGTGACCAAGTGAATGTTTCTTTCTTTTTGTATTCACTTTAGCAGATCTTGTAATAAATATTTGAGAACCTAAATGATTTCAAATGAAAAAAGTTTGAATTATAAAGTTTTGTGTCTCATCGAGTACTATAACTTTGGTTTAGGTTGTATCTCTATCTGAGGTCATTTGAAAGATTCAAAAAATTTAAAGTTCAAAATTCTAATAATTTAAAACATATTTTATGGACCTCAAATAATTTCAAATGAAAATTTCATCAACTAAGAAGTTGTATATCTCTTCGGGCTCTATAACTTTGATATAAACATTGCCTCCATACGATATTAGTATGTTACATTTTAGCTTTAAAATAAGCAGGCATCTCAAGCTAAGTGCTAGTATATGCATTCTCTAATGCATAACAACCCAAAATTATAACTTTTATTGGATTAATTTACTAACAACAAATATATATCATTTTCCAAACATGTCAAAGGAGCATTTATGGCTATAAAATGCAATATCTAACTAACAAGAATGCAATGAGTTCACTATATCGGTGGTTAAGAGAAATATGACTATAAACTGTTTTTTTCCTTGGCAGCTACAGTAATTTACTTGAGGGTTTGCACCTAAAGAAACTAGAACTTCCTTGGCGGTTTCTAGTTACACCCAAGGAAATGTGAATTACCTTTAGTGGTTTATAATAACACTCAAGGAAACATAGAATTACCTTGACGGTTTCAACTAGCACTCAAGGAAATAGATATTTAACTTGGCGGTTTGGTTTAGCACTCAAGAATATGCATTTTCTTGGGTGTTTTATACAACCGTCAAGGTAATTGTATATCCTTGGGGGTTTAATTTCGCCCCTCAAGGAAATTGCTGGCCCTCAAGGATACTCAGTTTTCTGGTAGTGGATGTGCTGCCAAAATAAAAACTTGTCTTAAACGACTAACCCCTGGACTACTGACATTTCGGACAGCTGACCACTAACATTTTCTCTGACATTTTCCACTAGTTGTGTGTGTGTCAACTTTTGTTTATAGGATGTTCAAGAAGGTGAAGAACGCAGGGAAGGCCCTCAAGAACATTGGTACGAGGAGCTCGTCCCGACACTCCTCGCACCAGTTAGAGGTGAGCATTGACACAACGCCCCCGCAAGCTCCGTCATCTTCATCTGATCCACAAGTCAAGGTCCTCCTCAAGATAGGAGACCTTGGACTGAAGGCCCGCAGGGAAAAGGAAGTTTACCAGCAGCTAAAGAACAAAGATTTCATTCACACACCCACTCTTGATCCTATCTTGCTACAAGAAACAGGTATGGATACTGAATTCGATTTGATTTTCCAGATGGTGGGATGGACAAATTTTTGGAACATAACTGAGCAGGGTTCCCGTCTTCTCACCCTTGAATTTCTTTACACTTTACAATATTATGAGGGGGGAATCTCATTTCGGATGTTCGAACAGGACATTATGTTGTCTTGGAGAGAACTGAGCAACCATCTCGGTTTCTCTTCAAGATGCATCTTGGACATTGACTCCGACTTACATAATTTTGAGAGACACCAGTTCTGGAGAGAGATATCTAGAGATGAGTTTTATAGCCAAGCCCGAACCAGCGACATGGAACACCCCACTCTTAGGATGTTCCACAAATGGCTTGGGTACAATCTTTTCCATCGTGATGATATTAGAAAAGTAAGAGTAGGAGATTTGCAACTTCTATATGCTACTATAAATAAAGTACCCACTTCACCTGTTACACTTTTGGTTTCTCATTGGCTTAGTATACCTAGTCTTCAGGGACCTGTCGGTTGTACTTCAGTTATCACTCGTCTAGCCTCTAGTCTTCATTTACTAGAAAACTCATCATTGGAATTCATAGATGAGTTACGGATTTATCATGGCTATGACACATTTAGGCAAGCTCGGATATTGAAAAATGAGGGGAACATAATGTAACACCCTAGGTGTTAAGCATGCACTTAGCCTTGGCAAAGAAATGCATAAGCATCCTCATCAATCATAAGCATCATAAGCATGTCATTCTCTTCAAGTATGATTTTATGTGCATCATTTCATGAGTTTTAAACATGTTAAAATGTGATGCTTGCTTTAAAAATTGTGAAATAGTCAAACTAGGTTGGTTTATGTGTAAGAAGAATTAAGAACATTTTTGTGCAATTTTTGGAGCTATGGAATTTGAGAAATGGGATTTATACAAAAATATCCAAAAAGAATTTATTTAAAACCTAGAACTGAGTTTTAACTTGTAATTCAAATTCTGTTTGGAATTTGGTCTTGCTTGTTAAGGCAAAGTTGTAGAGTTTTTGTTTTGGAACAACTTTGTTTTTGGGAGCAAGAGGTGAAAATGATTTTAAATTGGTCCAAATGAATTTAGAAAGAATTTGAGAAAAGAATTTCAAAAAAAAAGAGAAAGGGGGCAGGCGCTGCTGGGCCGACCCGCCTCCCTTCTGGCCCAGCTGGGCAGCGCAGCCCGCTCCCCCTCCTCTCTCTCCCGCGCGCGCGGCGCCCGCCTTGCTCCACCCGGCGCCGGCCACGTGGCGGCCGTACGCCGGCGTTGGGCGCGCCGCGGCCGGCCTCCAACCCCCCCTGGTCGGGACGCCGGCGCAGGCTCCCAGGCCACTCCCTCCATTCTGTCTCCCCCGCGCCCTCCTTCTCCTTCCTCCTCCGCTCGCACCGCGCAGCAGCAGCCGCTCCTCCGCGCGCCATTGCCGGAGAGAGCTCCGCCGCTCGTCGCCGGCCACACCAGAGCCTCAAGCTCGACGCCGAGAGCACCAGGGCACTCGCCGTCGCTAGGGTAAGCTCGTGCGAACGTTCTACCGAGGTGAGAGTCCGTCGAGCGCCGTGAATCGCTCGCCGGAGTTACCCCGAGCTCGCCGGAGTACTCCGCCGCGACGGATCTAGCGTTTCCCTGCCTCTTTTCGCTCGTTCTCTGTTGCGCTAGGTCGGTAGGAAGGTGAGGAAGCTCGGAGAGACGTTTGCGCACGCTCTACCATGCCGGAGCAGCCTGGCCACGGCGAGCAGCGCCGCCGTGCCGCCATGCATGCTCGCCGGAGGTGTTCCGGCCGTCCTCTGGTCGTTCCAAGGGTACCGCTGGGTGCGTCTTGCTGCGGGGAGCACGTTGGTGCTCACCCCGTGGCCGGAGACCTCACCGCCGGCGAGATCCGCTCGTCGGAGGTGAGCTCCCTCTCGGTCTCACTGACTGGTGGGGTCGGGGACCCACTGTCAGTCGCAGGGGTACCCCGGTGGGTGTAAATTGAATGAAATAAATTTTGGTGTGCTCTATATTTCCAGATCTACACTTTGATGTAATTGCATGCCATGTTGGAGTAACTTTTCTGTGTGAATATATTTTATCCATGATTTTGTTAAACTTGGAAAATGCATAGTAAATAAAATATGGCTCAGAAAAATGTGAAACTTGATTTGTTGGCTTTGCATGTGTGGTTGCTCACTGGAAAAAAGTGGGTACATATTATTTGGTGTATAAATGAATTTATGGTAATTTAAATGCTTGCATGGCAGTGATTTATGATTTTTAATAATTAATTGGGTCATGCAATAAATTTGGAAAATTTTGTGGGTGTTTCTTATGATATTATGCAAATTGTAAAAATATGAAATCTGTTGTTTAACACTTGTATCCCAGTAGAGTGATTTTACTTGCCTTATTAATTAATCTTGTAATTTTTGTGGCTCAAAATATGTATCCAAAAATCATGAAAAATTTACAGTAGACTTTATGCTTAGCTGGTAGTCTCCTGTAATTTTTGTGGAATTTATTGATGAACAGAATTGCATTTGATTTTTAATGGGCTTAGAAATGAATAAAGAAAACTATGAAGGGTGTATATATATAGGTTGAATGGAATAAGTTGGGTTTGGTGTATCTTTGAAGCATCATGGGGGTTGCTGGTTGCATTTGAAAAATATCTGTAGAAGAGAATGCAACAGATGCTTAATTTAGTTATTGTTCCCGGATGATGTTGACTACCTTGTAATAAGCATGACCAAGTGCATCACCTATGCATCATAACATGACTCCTTTGACACTCTCTCTTACAAGCATCCACTCGGGCATCTCACACTCTACTCATGAGCATATATGCATCATACAGGCTCGCAGGAGAACGAAGTGGGACCCGAGGAACCCGAGGAGATACAGGAGCAGGAACCTCCGGAAGCACAGGAACCCGGAGAGGAATTGCAAGAGTGTCCGGATCACCGACCCAGCACGTTTGAGAAAGGCAAGCCCCGGAGCATTCTAAGTCTCCCTATTCTCGCTAACTTATATAAAGTGCTATACTTGTTCTACTGTAGTGCATATTAAGTGATAGGAGTTGCCTGATACCGTTGCTGCATGAGTACTCCTTGTTATTTCTACTCATTCAACTACCTTGTCCTATGTAGATAGGCACGGAGTCTATGCTTAGCTTGCTTAGTTCGGTAGAAGTCGGGTGATTCCCTGTCACCTGCGAGACATAGGTGGATACCTGCTTGTTTAAGCATTGGTTGCTCGGGGAAAAGAATAACCAAGTGTGGAATGAATTTGGAGACCGGGCAGGGTCTTATGGTGGGTTGACCATGGTGCACCTGCCTGTGTCGATTAAGGACCGATCGTTGACGGACCTCTTGTCATGTTGAACGCATGCCCCACACTTAGCTGGAAGGATAAGTCGTTCCGACCGCGAAGCCTGAACACTATCCGGGCCGGGAATCGAGCCGCCATGCGCTGTATTGGTGATGGTTGAGGAGAACGACGAGGGCGCGGCGCGCAACCTTGGTATACCTTGGATACCTCGGTCGCCGGAACGGTCCTCGGGTACTGGCGGTGCCTGCCGAACCCGCGAATTGGTCCTGGATAGTGTAATACGGTGATCTGTAGCTCACTTGATCAGTGAGTGTGGTTTGTGTGGGGAATACCTCGCCAGCTGGTTAGAAATCGATTCGAATCGCCATCGCTCCTGGATAGTGAGCACTTGACATGAGCTTCGTCCTCGTAGTAAGGACTATGGAACACTCGGGTTATAATGATGAATGGTTTAAGAAATGCTATGATGAGGTATTATCATAGACTCATACTTGCTTGTAATAGCACAGGAGCAAACCTAGATAATAGGTAATGATACTTTCAACTTGAGCAGGTTAAAAGAAGAAAAGATTTATGTAGGTTAGGGTAATAAAACCTTGCGGTCTTTGCAAAATGGTTGTCAGCTACCCCACTAAATAGCCTTCATGATCCTTGATGAGTCTTTATTTTAAGTTTTATGGCGGGTAAGTCTAGCTGAGTACCTTCTCGTACTCAGGGTTCTATTCCCATGTTGTTTTGCAGATGGTCAAATGTACTATGGTTATTGCATCCTCTGTCTGTACCCGGCTATGGGTGATGACTAGACCAAGGGCGATGGTCACTCTGTCTCTTCCTTTGCTTTTGTGGGAATGACCAAACTATGGCAGTGTATCAGACTTATCGTGTGTGTTGTAATTTCGAACTATGAAGCTTCCGCTACTTGAAGAACTTGGTTTGTAATAACTTAAGTACTCTGATGTGCTTCCTGAATGATGTAATCTGAATGTACTTATGGATGGCGGCCGCTAAACTTATTACGATCTTGGCTGTATGCGATGTGTGGTTTGAAATCCTTCGAGATTTCACGGACTACCGGGGTAATATGGGCTTAAGCGTGATGGTTCGACTATGCAAATGGTCACTATTAGGCTTAATCTCTTATAATTTGGTCGGTTCTGTTACAGCTGGTATCGGAGCCAGGTTTAGCGAGTTACTGTTCATAAGTACGTTTTAAACAAAAGTCTAAACCGGTTTAGTAAAAGATTTTATTAATTAATTAATAATGATCAAGGTGTTAAACTAAGTTTTGGGAAAATTATCTAGTGTGCCATGGTCATATCCTTTATGCCCAGTTAAGGACTCTAAGGTGGCTAGCTAAGTAC
The DNA here is from genome assembly GCF_000003195.3 of Sorghum bicolor. Lineage (NCBI taxonomy): Eukaryota > Viridiplantae > Streptophyta > Magnoliopsida > Poales > Poaceae > Sorghum > Sorghum bicolor. Next base: position 32,357,699 of record NC_012877.2, on the reverse strand, counting down.
TGACTTGGGGGTTAATGCATCATATTTTTATTTCGTCGCTCATACGGCGTGCAATAGTATGAGTGCCATTCATTTGAGTGGTAATGTATGGATCAATTCTTCCTCTACGCCATGGTAAGTGGGAGTTGTGAGAGCATGATCGGATACACTGCCGGTCTAGGGAAGTGTTGTCAGGTGCTGTGTCATGCACACATGTTGGTGTGTCTTGGGAACAGTACCGCATGCTGGGAATTCCGTCCTGAGAGGCGATGCCGTCATTAGGGCGATGATGTGGGTAGTGACACGTCACATGCATGGACGGGTGTCTGTGTATGTGAAGTGTATAGTTTTAAATTTTGTTCTGCACGATCATACTGTGGGTGGGCTGAAATGAGTTTTCTGCAGGTACCCTAACCACGTTCTCGCTTAGAACGCTAGTTACGTTATGAGCGAACGTTGTATGCCACCGCGTATACCGCTTAGTGTTAACCTTTGTTTTCTAAGTTTGTGAGATCGTAAGTTCGTACATGCATCATGTGCATTTCATATCATTGCTTACTTTCCCCCTTAATTTAATCTGTCCCAATTTTAAATGAAATAAATAAACGTAATCCTCGCTCTTACCCACGGTATTCCATTTGCAGCAGATGGCACGCACTAGGCTCACCGCTCGCAAGTCCACTGGTGGGCGGGCCCCTCGCCGTCCGTTGGCAGCTAGGAGCTCGCGACATAAGAGCAAGTTCCTAGAGGAGTTTGGGATGCCCACTTTGCTTTGGAGGGTGCTCAGTTCGATGGGGTATCCCGAAGGAAGGGAGCCTCGCTACTATTGGGATAAGGAGCCGCTTGGTGACGAGACCCTGGTGGGGATCGAGGCAGTTGTCCCTACCAGTGGAGGAGACCCTGCTTGGGGCGGTTGGGTGTACGAGTCCTGAGGTGTCACGCCTTTCCACGGTGCCAGCAGGGCAGCTTTCGCAGTTTTGAGGGACCTCATGGAGAGGTTTCCACAGGAGCTGGCCCACGCCTTCGCTGGGGTGTTTCCCCGGGGTGACCCTTACACTTCGGTGTGGGATCAGTCCGAGGTGAATGCTCTAGAGAGGAGTGCGGATGAGGACCAGCACTTACTCCACTGATCCATATGGAGCTTCAGGGTCCAGACCTCCGCCCCAATTCGATGCAGGACGGTACTCCGACGCCACTTATGCTTTCACGAACGACTACTACCAAAAGGCCGACGCTTTCTTCACCCATACCGACAACACCCTCCTCGACATCCAGAATACGCAAGGGGAACATGGACGACTCCTGGAACAGCAACAAAAGTGGAACCAGGACCACGCCACTGCAGTACAAGAACTGAGACAAGACACCACGACAATGAACGACAACATCACCACCATGATGCGATTCTGGAACATTGGGTAAGACCGACAACCACATCCAGCTTGGGGGAGTTCCTCCCCGTTTTATCAAGTAAGTTTTTATTTGCTTTTCTTATTTATTCTTTTCTATTTTAGTATTTTATCTTAAAGAGAAAAACTTAGAAAACCCAATAAACATTTTCTCGCTTTAATTTACTGCATTTTATAAATATGAAAACAAAATAAAAAGAGTGTGTAGATAAGTGTGCTTTATTTTTCCTCCTAAGTGTTAATCTCTAGAAAAATAAAAGACCAAAAAAATGCATGATGGAAATGATGAATAGTTGCTCTGTTTGCTTACTTTCATGTACCTAGCTTTTATATTAGAGTTCTTCCAAGAATTATTAAAACTGAAATTACTATCTATAGGAAGCATAAAACTAAAGACTAGGTAAGAGAAAGGCATAATATAAAGTTTGAGCTTCTGTTTATCTTGTTCCTACTACACTAATTTCTGGAGATTTATTTTGAAAACTTACAAATCACATGATGAGTTCCTAGCATAATAAACTTCCTACCACAGCCATACTTGCTATAACATCTTTTACTATATTCACATTGAGTTTGATCGAGCTGTGTAGACCCTTAGGAGCTTTTCATGTGGTTAAATTAAGATATTCACTTGCACACGTCTGCTACACCATCCACCACCATTCATTAAAATTGCTAAAAATATTATTATCACTCACTGTCCCAAGTGTTATTATTCTCTCTCTCCAAAAAGATTCAATGCAGAAGAGGCATGGGTTATGCAAAAATATGCGAGGAAATAAAAAGGGGCAAGTGCCCGGAACCTCGAAAAAGAAAGAAAGAAAGAGAGTGAGACGAGAGGTAAAAATGGACAAGTGTCCGGAGTAGAATTAGGGGTACAAAGATACCCACTTGAGCGGAAAAAATGGACAAGTGTCCGACAGTAGAATTAGGGGTATCTACTACCCACCTAAAAAAAGAGAGAAAAGAAAAAGATAGCCCATGTTCTCCCAAAGTAAAGATTAAAGAAGAGGAGAGATAGCAATATAAGGAGCAATGAGAAGTAAGTTTTATTATCACTTATACATTTTTACCATCACTATCATTTACTCCACCACACATGCACACCCTGATTTAATTATATGCTGAGTTCCTTTGGATCCATGGCTCGACTAGACAACATATGTATGAGCTGTTTTTCACTCCTATGAGCTCCACTTACATATTCTATTAGCTATAGGTAAGTGATATTTTGGTAAGGATCCACAAATACCACATATAGAGAGACTTGAGAGAATCATTGCTAGGAACTCTGAGCTTTATTTTGAAAACTTATGCAAAACCCCGGAACAAAGGTGAAGTATAGACAGGTGGAATAGTGCTTGACTTAATTATTTTGTCTTTCGATTACTTAAAACTCAAGTGCAGGTACTAAGCTCTATGACACTTCACTCTAATCTAGAAGAATTTTTATGTGAAAGCATGTGTGTCTGTCAGGAAAGAAAACATTGAAGCAACTCCTGATCCATCTGAGTTTAACTGTTTGCTCAGAGCCGAGCAAAGGGTAAGCTTGGGGGAGTTTGTTGACGGTCCTTAAGTACTAAATTTAACCATCAACTAAACATGGAAAAGGATCAATATGCACCAAACATCTAGAATTACGGTTTTATCTGACAGAATTCCATGAGCTTTGGTGTTTATCTATTTCTACAGGGGGATATTAGAAAATATGGAAAGAAGGCCCACATGCCATGTTTACAACAAGATAATTACGTGCCAGGCAATTTTCCTTAATCTAGAAGAGTCCAGAAGCCACGGGAACGAATGGGAGACTGGACGGGCTCGAGGGCAGGGTGCCTGCCCTCCCCCCTTGGGCGCCCGCCCTGGCTTCGGGGCCAATCACAACCAATCTCCTAGATCGTGTTCCACCGACCTAAAGGATCAAGGAAAACCGTGCGATCAATGTCGGTTTGATCCGACGGCCCAAATTCACTTGAAAGGACTATACAATCAAGGCCTCTCCACCCTAGGGGGGAGGAGAAATCATTATCAGAGGTAGCCATCAAAGTTAGGGTTTAGAACTTCTCTCCCACAGAGAATTAGAATTAGCTACTCCCTAATCCTTCAAGTTTAGAGGATTGATTAGATAGAATTAGAGAAGTAGAGCCTAGTGCTTGTTGGGTATTCTTAACATCATTACCAAAAGTAGACTAAGTTCTAAATCTAGCAACGGTGCCCAAAAATGCCAAACCTATCCCTCACACCACTTAAGCCAAGTTGTCATCCCCAGCATGACATGAGAGACGCGGTATTGAAATATGCAATTGCTCTTCTAAATAAATAATGAATGGGATCTGCAAGCGCACAGATTAATACCGATGCAGCATTTTAACCGGGAAGTATTCCAGGTATCGTTATTTATATTTTTACCACTGGGAAGGGATTAGAAATCATCACTAATGATTACAGAATAGAATATGAGATTGAGCATCTATCATTGCATGTATAATTGAGAACATTATATCTAACTCTTCATACAGGGATAAGTGTCACATAAAAGATATATGAAATAATAATAGTGACAAGGATAACTAATCTGATCTAGCCACATAATAAATATGATAAGCACCTCAATTAGATACTCTAGAAAGTCATTAGCATGGTATTAGAACGAACTACAAGAATATTCCCTAAGTTATTCTCAACTATATACTCTAGCATTATAATAATTAGTGCAAGCATACTTAGCAATCATTGCGAGACAAGACTACGCCCATGCATAGTGATATTAGCAAGGAATATGAGAAACATAGCAATCACTCCCCTGTAATAATGTTGCTCTGCCAGCCCAATACACGAGAGGGGGACTATATAAGAATCAATGAAGCTGTCACTATCACGAACCACCCCACGATCTGGCATATTGGGTACAATCGCAGATAAATACGGTATAAGCACCACGCCTACACAATATCTATCATTTACCCATGGATCCGATGGATAAACGCTATACGATCCTAAGCATGTATATAGATCGTATCTAACTAAGCCAAGTACATAACTATGATAAACTAAGAACAATATAATCTTGAATATAAGCAAGTAGAGCAAAGTCATAAGCAATATATTGAAGTAGAACAAAGTCATATTCATAACATTGAAGAACAAAGATAATTAGAAAGCAATTAGAAACACAATTAGAGAATTACCAAGAATCCTCTTGACAGATCCGGAAACCAATCGAAGATTGACTCCTTCTAGTTCTAATCCTATGTAGCTATGCTAATCTAGATGTCTAATTGATGTGGTGGCTCTCATCTTGATCAGAGGCTTCTTCTCCCTTGATGGAACAATGAATTAGGGTTGAGAGGCTCTCTCCTCCAGGGGCCAGGGGGTCTGGTTTTATAGTCCCTTCAAGTGAATATGGGCCCTTGGATCAAACCGACATAGATTGTATGGTTTAGATTCATCCTTTAGGTCGGTGGAGACTTCCCGCAAAGCAGAGTCCTGTTTGGACTCCAACAGGGGGCGTGCGCCCAGTAGGACAGGGCGGGCGCCCTGCCTCTGGCCCCGTTTCGCCTCCGCTTCGGTCTCGTGGCTTCTGGAGACTTCTAGATGTAAGATAATTGCGCAGCACGTTAATATCTTTACGTAATCATGACGTGTGGGCCTTTCTTCCGTATTTCCTGATAACCCCCTGCAGAAATAGACAAACACCAAAACTCGTGGAATTCTGTCAGATAAAACCCTAAGTCTGGATCTTTATTTCATTTGGATCCTTTTCTTTACTTATTTGATAATTAAATTTGATACTTAAGGACCGTCAACAAACTCCCCCAAGCTTACCTCTTGCTCGTCCCTGAGCAAGGATAGACTCAGCTATGGATCATAAGTTGTTGCAATATCTTTTTAAAAAATTTTGACGGTACACATGCTTTTAAGTAAGATCTCATCTCTGAGTTAGAGTAAACTGTCAAGACTTAAAACTTACTTACTTTACCTCCACCATGGGACTTGTAACTGTCACTTCTGTCTTGAGTGGTTAAAAGATAGAACAGTCTAGCCAAGTGCCATGTCTCTTATTCTTGATCAGCTATAGCTCTGGGGTTTTGCAGATTTTCAAATAAAACTCAGAGATTCCTTGTATGATTCTCTCAGGTCTCTCTTTTGTGGTATTTTTGGATCCTTACCAAGGCAGTGATGGTATATGCCTTCTCTCAAGATATGTGGTATTTGTGGTATGAGGCATAGTGACATTGCCTTCTCTCTCACCCTACTCTAATAAGGCTTTAATATCTGGAGCTCATAGGTGGGAGATAAAGTATACATACTTACAAGACATTTATTGCATAGTCAAACCATGGATCCAAAGAAACAAGCCAATAAGTTTAATCAAGATGTGCATGTGTGGCGAATGAATGGTATATGGTGATGATGGTGATAACAATGGTGAAAACAATGGTGATGGAAGTCTAATTCTACTTTTGCTCTTTGAGGGGATACATACCTTCCTTGCTTTTGAAACTTTATGAGGAGAATGAGATGCTCTTCTTTTTCTTGTCTCTCAGGTGGGTATCTTGCACCCCTAATTCTACTGTCGGACACTTGTCCATTTTTACCTCTCGTCTCACTTTTTCTTTTCTTTCGAGGTTCCGAGCACTTGCTCCTTTTTATTTCCTCGTATTATTCCCTTTTTTTAGAGCATTCATCTCTTGAGATAATATACCAAGTGGTAGTAACAAGATAACTTGAGCATTTATTTCACAAGGGGAAAACAGAAATATTTTTGGTTATTCTCTCCCGGAGTAGAATATTTTCAGGTGGTTCTGGAGATGGAATGGATGGATATATGTGGATGGTACTTCCAGAGTAGAAGTAACATATATGAGTGAACGTGCAAGTGAAATCTTGATTTAACCACATGACAAGCTCCTAAGGGTCTACACAGCTTGACCACACTCAATGCTCATAAGCAGTAAATAGTAAATGTGTGGCTCAAAGTCTAGCAAGCATGTATATATGGCTGTGGTAGGAATTTAAACTCTCATCATACAGGAACTCATCATGCAACATTTTAAAAATTTTCAAGATAAAATTCTCCAGAATTCTAGCATCTCTAGGAACAGATAAACAACAGCTCAGCCTTCCCATATCTTATCCGTTAACAACCTAAACTTCAGATCAAGTTTTCATCCCACAAGTTTAGGTCTAGAGCAAGCTTTAAATTATAACAGTTATATCTAAACTTGAGAGAGAACTTAAAATTTGCAAATTAGGCAGAGCAACTATTTATCATATCCATGCTTAAATTTATTTAGATACAGATTAGCATAGCCACTTTATTTATTTATTAAACACACTAAGCAAAAGATATATATATATATAAGCATAAAATCTTTATTTGGTTTTCCCATAGTTTATGTGTATTTTAATATTCTAAAATAATATAAGTATAAAGATAGATAGAAATACTTATCGGGATAAATGGGGGTGCTCTCCCCCAAGCTGAATTTTGACGTAATTTCTCTTGATGTAGCTAACAGGTGGCAGAGGTGTATTTGAAAGTCAGCAGCATTCTGACAGCGATTAGAATGTCCTCCGTCTGCTAGTCTTCTTGATTCTTAAATTCTGTGGAGCTCAAAATAGACAACAAAGCTTGTGGAACTGATTAAGTGTTAGCATTAAATATCTATCCTTTATTCATCTTGAGACTCCTTGATAAATATTACTCCCTGTTTTTATATTTTTGTTTTATAAAGCAGGAAAAATATTTATTTTATTTTTATGCCACCACAGTGAATGTACTTATGGGTTTTATGCCACTCGTATACTCACATGGGGCTTACTGTTTTTTCACATTTTTATTTTCTTTTTAGGATAATACGAACATGATTAACTAAGTAAACTATTTTAAATAATTGAAAGGGAAAAGATAACTACCAAGTTTACCTCTTGGCAAGGCGTTCGGTGTTTTTAAGTCCTCCGAACGGGACTCTCCAATTTCTTAATCGTCCTGAGGTTCGTTGGGTGGCGTAGTCGGTACTTCTGGCAGCGTCTCCTCTTCTTGTATAGTTATCTTCATTTTCCACACCTGACTTGGTGCTTCAATCTCCTCGGGATAATTCTGTTTAAACTCTACGTCTTCTGATGTTACAACTTCTCCTTCATAGTCTGCCCATCCGTCCTTGATGATCTGCCTCCTCTGGTTGCGGTTGCGTCTCTTTCTGACCTGCTTAGATTCTTCAACGATATAGTTAGGGTTAGTAAAATAACGGCGTACCTTCTCTGAGGGGAAGTGCATATGGACTTCTCCGGTTCCAATGTAGATAATCGCTTTAACGGTGCTGAGGAACGGTCTTCTAAGGATGATGGGTGGATCATACTCGTCTTCTCCCATGTCAACAACTTGAAAGTCTGTGTAGACAAAGTGATCGTCTATTTTGACTGGGACATCAGATACTGTTCCTTTAACTTCTCGAAATGTCTGATCTGCCATCTGGAGCTGAATGTATGTTGGTCTTAGTGGCATGGTCCCGAACAAGAGCCGATAGGTGACTGCGGCCATTATGTTGACGCCCGATCCGGTGTCGCAAATCGTCTTGTAGAAGTTGTATCCATTTATGGAGCAGTGGATGCTTGGCATTCCTGGGTCGTCCTTCTTGGTCAAAAACGGTGACTTATGTTGGTGATCTTGGCCTCCATGGACTACAGTGACCATCTTAGCTGACTCGGTCCACACTTGCTTGTTCCTGTTCCTCCTGTTGGTCCTCTTCCTTGATTTACGTCTGGATTGATTTGGAATTTGTGTAGTCTTGTTTTTTGAAGAAAAAGTCTCCTTCTTCCCTTTGACGTAGAAACTGATCTTGGCAGCACTGGCGTAGATGATAGCTCCCGTGGTGTTCAAGAATGGCCTCCCTAAGATGATAGGTGCTCTCTCATCATTTTTGGTCTCTACCACTACGAAGTCTGCTGGGGCATATAAGGTACCAACTCGGACACAAAGGTTCTTCACTATTCCTTTTGGAAATGTTATCATCTGATCTGCAAACTGCAAACACATGGTTGTTTCTAATAAAGGATATGTAAAGAATTTTTCATAGAGTACCCTGGGTATAATGTTGACGCTGGAGCCAAAGTCACAGAGTGCTTCTGGGACATCCACCATGCCGATGGAGATCGGGATGACGGGGCGTCCTGGATCGCCTCTCTTGACCGGCAGAAGGTCAGTAGTAACTTCAGTGACGGGGTTACTCTAGTTACTTGCATCAAACATGTCTACAAGATTTGCAGATTCTAATCCTTTCGGTTGTGATGGTATACCGGGGTTAGTAGTAGGAACAGCAGCAGCTATTTGATTTAACTGAGATTCAATCATTTTATTAAAGCTAATTTGATTCTTGATGGCAGTAGAGAAATTATCCATTCTATTATTTATATTTTCTAGCATTTTATCATTAGATGCGAATTTCTTAGATAGATTATCCATTAGCTTTCCTTGATTAGACACTAACTCTCTCAAAGGTGGAAAATTATTATTATTATTGTAAGAATTGTTACCTTGATAATTACCTGAGTAGTTAGGCCTCTGTTGATTCCAACCTTGATTTTGTTGAGGACGGTTGTAGTAGTAGTAGTAGTAGTTGTTGATGTAGTTCACATCCTCAAGCATCTCAGGGCAGTGGTTGCCTGAGTGTCCAGTGTCTCCACACTCCTCATAAGTCATGTGAGAGTCGTAGATGTGCATAACTTCTTTCTTGTCTCCAGCTCTATCGTCGAGCTTCTTCATGAGCAGGTCTAGCTTTGCAGACAACATGTCTACCTCCTTCAGCTGATGCATACCTCCACCTCTCTTGCGTGTCTGGCTCCTCTCTTCATTCCAGCTTTGGTTGGACGCCATCTTCTCCACAAGAGCTGTGGCTTGTGGTATAGTAAGTGATAAGAATGCTCCTCCAGCTGCAGCATCCATGGTCTCTCGGGCACTGTTGCTGAGCCCATGATAGAATGTCTGCATCAATAGCCAACTCTCCATTCCATGATGGGGACATTCTAGGATGTAGTCTTGAAAGCGCTCCCATGCTTCTGGAACAGATTCATCATTTTATTGCTGAAAACTTGTAATCTTCCCACGGAGAGCATTGGTCTTGCCCATGGGAAAGAACTTAGCCAGGAAGTTTGTCGAGCAGAGTGCCCACGCAGTATTCTTCTCCTTTGTAGCGTAGAACCACTGCTTCGCTCTTCCTAACAGTGAGAATGGGAAGAGGCGAAGTAGTATAGCGTCTTTGGAAACTCCTGCTATGGTGAATGTGTTGCAAATCTCCAGGAAGTGTTGTAAATGAGCACTAGCATCTTCGTGTGCCTTCCCACAGAACTGGTTGGATTGCACCATGTTGATAAGTCCAGGCTTGAGCTCAAAGTTGCCATCGATCTCTGCAGCAGGTCCAGTGCGGATGTTGTCCATAGTGGGAGCTGAGAACTCGCGGATCGATTTGTTCGCCATGGCTTCGAACTCTGAAGACAAGTTCCGGTGATCTCCTTGATTGGATGAAGCTTCTTCGTGAAGTGTTGATGATTTCTTTAGCTTGGCTCTCGTCTTCTTGAATAATGCTTCAGGATCGTCAACAAAATTTCCTGGAAGATGTCTTCTATTCATACATTCCCCTGCATAAGATAAAATAGAAAAATATCGGGGTAAAACTGTATGAGAGAATAGATAAGCTCAATCATATTAGTGATGCGAATGATGACTCAAAATCTTTTATTCCATTCCTGATTAGTAATCAACCTTCCCCGGCAACGGCGCCAAAAATGCTTGTTGGGTATTCTTAACATCATTACCAAAAGTAGACTAAGTTCTAAATCTAGCAACGGTGCCCAAAAATGCCCAACCTATCCCTCACACCACTTAAGCCAAGTTGTCATCCCCAGCATGACATGAGAGACGCGGTATTGAAATATGCAATTGCTCTTCTAAATAAATAATGAATGAGATCTGCAAGCGCACAGATTAATACCGATGCAGCATTTTAACCGGGAAGTATTCCAGGTATCGTTATTTATATTTTTACCACTCGGAAGGGATTAGAAATCATCACTAATGATTACAGAATAGAATATGAGATTGAGCATCTATCATTGCATGTATAATTGAGAACATTATATCTAACTCTTCATACAGGGATAAGTGTCACATAAAAGATATATGAAATAATAATAGTGACAAGGATAACTAATCTGATCTAGCCACATAATAAATATGATAAGCACCTCAATTAGATACTCTAGAAAGTCATTAGCATGGTATTAGAACGAACTACAAGAATATTCCCTAAGTTATTCTCAACTATATAGTCTAGCATTATCATAATTAGTGCAAGCATACTTAGCAATCATTGCGAGACAAGACTACGCCCATGCATAGTGATATTAGCAAGGAATATGAGAAACATAGCAATCACTCCCCTGTAATAATGTTGCTCTGCCAGCCCAATACACGAGAGGGGGACTATATAAGAATCAATGAAGCTGTCACTATCACGAACCACCCCACGATCTGGCATATTGGGTACAATCGCAGATAAATACGGTATAAGCACCACGCCTACACAATATCTATCATTTACCCATGGATCCGATGGATAAACGCTATACGATCCTAAGCATGTATATAGATCGTATCTAACTAAGCCAAGTACATAACTATGATAAACTAAGAACAATATAATCTTGAATATAAGCAAGTAGAGCAAAGTCATAAGTAATATATTGAAGTAGAACAAAGTCATATTCATAATATTGAAGAACAAAGATAATTAGAAAGCAATTAGAAACACAATTAGAGAATTACCAAGAATCCTCTTGACAGATCCGGAAACCAATCGAAGATTGACTCCTTCTAGTTCTAATCCTATGTAGCTATGCTAATCTAGATGTCTAATTGATGTGGTGGCTCTAATCTTGATCAGAGGCTTCTTCTCCCTTGATGGAACAATGAATTAGGGTTGAGAGGCTCTCTCCTCCAGGGGCCAGGGGGTCTGGTTTTATAGTCCCTTCAAGTGAATATGGGCCCTTGGATCAAACCGACATAGATTGTATGGTTTAGATTCATCCTTTAGGTCAGTGGAGACTTCCCGCAAAGCAGAGTCCTGTTTGGACTCCAACAGGGGGCGGGCGCCCAGTAGGACAGGGCAGGCGCCCTGCCTCTGGCCCCGTTTCGCCTCCGCTTCGGTCTCGTGGCTTCTGGAGTCTTCTAGATGTAAGATAATTGCGCAGCACGTTAATATCTTTACGTAATCCTGACGTGTGGGCCTTTCTTCCGTATTTCCTGATAACCCCCTGCAGAAATAGACAAACACCAAAACTCGTGGAATTCTGTCAGATAAAACCCTAAGTCTGGATCTTTATTTCATTTGGATCCTTTTCTTTACTTATTTGATAATTAAATTTGATACTTAAGGACCGTCAACAGTGCTCTGGATTCGAATCTTCATTAATAAAGATTGGTATTATTTCATATCTTTCTCTACTACTTTATTCTAATTGCATTATGTCTCTATTTATTATGCTCTTAGTTTGCTCTAGTTCTATATTTGATATAGTTATGATTGATAATGAGTTTATGTATAAGTTTGCAAAGCGCTTTGCTCTTGACACGTGGGAGTTAAGTGGTAGATCACATGTAGGCGTAGTACTTAGATATTATTTACCTACAAATGTATCCTATTAGCCGGGTTGTGTGGTAGTTTGCGATAGTGACAGCTTCATTAATTCTTATATAGTCCACCCTCCGTTGATAGGATAGGAAGAATTTGTATTGCGGAGTAAGTCTTGCGATGTTCTAATTTACTTTAGCAATGTTCCTTATACATGAATGAAGAGTCTTTTATGCTATATATGATCTTGTAGATAACTAGAGTAGATTGTGACTTAGTAGATAGTAGATAACTTAGAATCCATTCTCTAGCTAATCCGACGTCACCTTACATATATGAGGAGTAGTCTATTTTCTAATCGCTGTGTTATTTACCCATGAGCTTATATTTCATTATCATTATTATGGCTTACCCCCCTGCCAAAATAAGTGACTGTGTGACGAGTTCCTCATTAGTAATCATGTTCTTGCAAGTTTATCTCTAGTCTATGCCTTGATAGATTTTATCCTTATCTTCATTTACCCCTTGTCCTCTGAAGCAAAAATTATAAATAACGATACCTGGAATACTTTCCTGGTGAAATGCTACAATGAGGTATTTTATCTGTGCGCTTGCGGATAGAATAGATTATATCTAGAGAGCCTTTACATTCATAAATACCTTTGTACACTCTGGCACCATACTGGGGATGACAACCAAGTATCTAAGTGGTGTTAGTATGTGTCAACACTCGTGAACTCCTTCCCCATGAAGCCTGATGTAGGCTATTTTCTGATCTTCCTGAAATTCACGTTTGCTTTGCAAGGGGGTGATCGATGCTAGGTCCTCGAGGCCCCCGGTGAAGGAGGATGATGTTGAGCGCGAGAAAAGGCACACCTCTACCGAGAAGCACAAGTCCTGGCAGGATGCTGAGAGGAAGAAGGAGAAGAGGAAGAACCTCGAGTGGCAGGCGCTCGAGGAGCATCGAGCCAAGGCGAGGCATGAGGGGAGGCCCAAGGAGGACTCTCCTGATGGGGACGACGATGATGATGATCATGATGAATACGAGGATTCTGAGGGGATTGTGGCCCATCGTGACTAGGTCCTGCAAGGCCCACCGCAAACTGTTGTTTCCTCATCGTGCGTGGGGGCTTCCAAGGGGCCGCAAGACGGAGACCATGAGGGTCGCCAAAAGGAGGTGTCACCTCGTCGTCGGTGCGCCGACACACCTCCTGTCCTGGCTCGGGGTAAGACCAAGCTGCCGCTGTGACCTCCCCAAGCGTCTGTCCTAAGCTATCGGGTCAAGACTTCTAGAACGGGGCCGCTGACTCGGGGTCGTGCTGCCGCGTTGGCTCGAACCAGGGAGGAGGATGTCGGAGAAGCGCAAGTCCTGAGGACCGTTAGGAAGGGAGAGTGGAGCCGAGGCCTGCTCCCGTCTTGGAGCAGCCAAGGGCCCCGATGCGCGGCGGCTTGAGGCCGGCTGGTCGGGGGACATCGAGGAGGACCTTCCTTCTCGTGGGGTAAGATCATTAGAACTTGCAGTTGTCATTGTTAGTTCGTTGTTTGCGTTAATCAGTTTGCGCTGTGTTCTTCTTGCCTAGGTTGAAGAGGCAGCTGGAGCAGGCCCAGCCTTCAACCGCCAAGAGGCTTAAGATGGGAGCGAGCCCCAAGGCGCCTGGTACGTGATTAGCTTTCCTCTTGCATTTCTATGTTTGTTTTGCCTAGTGTAGGGACTCCTTGTGGCTGATGTGTGCTTTGGGGCGGATGCAGGCTCTCCCGACTCCCAGCCACCAGCTGGTGGCGATGAGGCCCTACATTGACTACCGGAGGGGGGGCGATGTCTCGATGATCATCCCACTGTCTCTTGGTCAGGGCGAGGTGCCATGCCTCCAAGGTGAAGAGGGAGCCCCCAAGTCGCCCAAGCTTGGGGGCTCTCGAAATGTATGTTTAACCTCTCGAAATGTCTGATCTGCCATCTGGAGCTGAATGTATGTTGGTTTTAGGGGCATGGTTCCGAACAAGAGTCGATAGGTGACTGCGGCTATTATGTTGACGCCTGATCCGGTGTCGCAAGTCATCTTGTAGAAGTTGTATCCATTTATGGAGCAATAGATGCTTGGCATTCCTGGGTCATCCTTCATAGTCAGAAACGGTGACTTAAGTTGATGATCTTGACCTCCATGAACTGTAGTGACCATTTTAGCTGACTCGGTCCACATTTGCTTGTTCCTGTTCCTCCTATTGGTTCTCTTCCTTGGTTCATGTCGAGATTGCTCTGGGATTTGTGTAGTCTTGTTTTTGAAAGAAAACATCTCCTTTCTCCCTTTGATGTAGAAACTGATCTTGGCAGCACTAGCATAGATGACAGCTCCCGAGGTGTTTAAGAATGGCCTTCCTAAGATGATGGGTGCCCCCTCATCATTACTAGTCTATATCACCACGAAGTCTGCTGCGGCGTATAAGGTACCAACTCGGACACAAAGGTTCTTCAATATTCCTTTTGGAAAACTTATCGTCTGATCTACAAACTGCAAACACATTGTTGTTTTTGATAAAGGATATGTAAAGAATTTTTCATAGAGTACCCTGGGAAAAATGTTGACACTAGAGCCAAAGTCGCTGAGTGCTTCTAGGAAGTCCACCATGCCGATGGAGATCGGGATGACGGGGCGTCTTGGATCGTCTCTCTTGACCGGCAGAAGGTCAGTAGTAACTTCAGTGACGGGGTTACTCTAGTTACTTGCATCAAACATGTCTACAAGATTTGCAGATTCTAATCCTTTCGGTTGTGATGGTATACCGGGGTTAGTAGTAGGAACAGCAGCAGCTATTTGATTTAACTGAGATTCAATCATTTTATTAAAGCTAATTTGATTCTTGATGGCAGTAGAGAAATTATCCATTCTATTATTTATATTTTCTAGCATTTTATCATTAGATGCCAATTTCTTAGATAAGTTATACATTAGCTTTCCTTGATTAGACACTAACTCTCTTAGCGGTGGAAAATTATTATTGTTGTAAGAATTGTTACCTTGATAATTACCTGAGTAGTTAGGTCTTTGTTGATTCCAACCTTGATTTTGTTGAGGACGGTTGTAGTTGTTGTTGTTGTTGTTGATGATGTAGTTCACACCCTCAAGCATCTCAGGGCAGTGATTGCCTGAGTGTCCAGTATCTCCACACTCCTCACAAGTCATGTGAGAGTCGTAGATGTGCATAACTTCTTTCTTATCTCCAGCTCTATCATCGAGCTTCTTCATGAGCAGGTCTAGCTTTGCAGACAGTATGTCTACCTCCTTGAGCTGATGCATACTTCCACCTTTCTTACATGTCTGGGTCCTTTCTTCATTCCAACTTTGGTTGGACGCCATCTTCTCCACAAGAGCTGTGGTTTGTGATATGGTAAGTGATAGCAATGCTCCTCCGCTGTAGCATCCATGGTCTCTCGGGAACTGTTGCCAAGCCCATGATAAAATGTCTGCATTAGTAGCCAACTCTCCATTCCATGATGGGGACATTCTAGGATGTAGTCTTGGAAGCGCAGCCATGCTTCTCGAACGGATTCATCATGTTGTTGCTGAAAACTTGTCATCTACTCACGGAGAGCATTGGTCTTGCCCATGGGAAAGAACTTAGCCAGAAAGTTCGTGGAGCAGAGTGCCCACGTAGTATTCTTCTCCTTTGTAGCATAGAACCACTGCTTCGCTCTTCCTAACAGTGAGAATGGGAAGAGGCGAAGTAGTATAGCATCTCTAGGGACTCCTGATATGGTGAATGTGCTGCAAATCTCCAAGAAGTGTTGGAGATGAGCACTAGCATCTTCATGTGCCTTCCCACAGAACTGGTTGGATTGCACCATGTTGATAAGTCCAGGCTTGAGCTCAAAGTTGCCATCGATCTCTGCGGCAGGTCCAGTGCGGATGTTGTCCGTAGTGGGAGCTGAGAACTCACGGATCGATTTGTTCGCCATGACTTCGAACTCTGAAGACAAGTTCTGGTGATCTTCTTGATTGGATGAAGCTTCGTGGTGAAGTGTTGATGATCTCTTCTTGAGCTTGGCTCTTGTTTTTTAAATAACGCTTTGGGATTGTCAACAAAATTTCCTGGAAGATATCTTCTATTCATACATTACCCTACATAAGATAAAATAGAAAAATATCGGGGTAAAACTGTATGAGGGAATTGATAAGCTCAATCATATTAGTGATGCAAATGATAACTCAAAATCTTATATTCATTCCTGATTAGTAATCAACCTTCCCCGGCAACAGCGCCAAAAAATGCTTGTTGGGTATTCTTAACGTCATTACCAAAAATAGACTTAGTTTTCTAATTCTGATAACGGCGCCAAAAATGCCAAACCTATCTCTCATGCCACTTAAGCCAAGTTGTCATCCCAAGCATGACATAAGAGACGCAGTATTGAAATATGCAATTGCTCATCTAGATAAATAATAAATGGGATCTGCAAGCGCACAGATTAATACCGATGTAGCATTTTAACCCGGAAGTATTCCAGGTATCGTTATTTATATTTTTACCACTAGGAAGGGACTAGCAATCATCAATGTTGATTATAGAATGGAATATAAGATTGAGTATCTATCATTGCATGTATAATTGAGAACATTTATCTAACTCTTTCATACAAAGATAAGTGTCACATAAAAGATATATATAAGGTAATGAATAGTGACAAACCTGATCACCATAACTTAGCCACATATAAAAATAATAAGCACCTCAATTAGATATTCTAGCAAGTCATTAGCATTGAATTAGATCGAACTACTAGAATATTTCCTAAGTTATTCTTAACTATACAGTCTAGCATATCATAGTTAGTGCAATTATACTTAGCAATCATTGTGAGACAATATTACGCCCATGCATAGTGATATTATCAAGGAATATGAGAAACATCACAATCACTCTCCTGTAATAATGTTGCTCTGCCAGCCCAATACACGAGAGGGGGACTATATAAGAATCAATGGAGCTGTCACTACCACGAACTACCCCGCAATCTGGCATATAGGGTACAATCGCAGATAAATACGGTATAAGCACCAGGCTTACACAATATCTATCATTTACCCATGGATCCGATGGATAAATGCTATACGATCCTAAACATGTATATAAATCCAATCTAACTAAGCCAAGTATATAACTATGATAAACTAAGAACAGTATAATTGCGAATATAAACAAGTAGAGCAAAGTCATAAGCAATATATTAAAGTAGAACAAAGTCATATTCATAATATTGAAGAACAAAGAAGAACAATTGAAGAACAATAGAGAATTACCAAGAATCCTCTTGACAGATCCGGAAACCAATCGAAGATTGACTCCTTGTAGTTCTAATCCTATGTAGCTATGCTAATCTAGATGTCTAATTGATGTGGTGGCTCTAGGCTTGATCAGAGGCTTCTTCTCCCTTGATGAATAATGAATTAGGGTTGAGAGGTCCTCTACTCCAGGGGCTAGGGAGTCTGGTTTTATAGTCCTTCCAAGTGAATATGGGCCGTTGGATCAAACCGACATTGATTGAACGGTTATCCTTGATTGGACCTTGATTGAGAGGTCCTCTACTACAGGGGCTAGGGAGTCTGGTTTTATAGTCCTTCCAAGAGAGTTCTGATTGGACTCTAACAGGGGGCGGGCACCCTGGTCCCTAGGGCGGGCGCCCTGGGCCAGGCTCCGTTTTGCCTCCGCTTCGTTCCCGTGGCTTCTAGAGTATTCTAGATGTAAGATAATTGCGCGGCACGTTGATATCTCTATGTAATCCCGACGTGTGGGCCTTTCTTCTGTATTTCCTGATAACCCCCAGCAGAAATAGACAAACACCAAAACTCATGGAATTCTGTCAGATAAAACCCTAAGTCTAGATGTTGATTTCATTTGGATCCTTTTCTTTATTTATTTGTTAATTAAATTTGATACTTAAGGACCGTCAATAGACGCACGGTGGGTGGCTCAGCTTCGACGGAGCTCCTCCGACGAGCGCATGCAAGCACGTGAGAGCGAGAAAGAGGGCGGGGTAGGTGCCGAGGCTTCCTCACCTTGCTGTGAAGGTTGTTCGGGGGTCCTTGCCGCTGGAACGGACGTGGTCGCGGAGATCAACGGCGATGGATACCTCCACTCGGTGGCGGTGGCGACAGCAGCTCGCGGCTAGGGCTAGGTGGCGGCGGGGCTTCGCTAGGGTTCGAAGGGGGCTGCGACGCTCTAAGCAGGGCCTTTATAGGCCACGGGGAACCTCGGGAGGTGCGCGGGGAAGGGATCGGGCGGCGGCGGAGGCTTCCCGTGCGTTGCGGGAGGTAGGGGACGAAGGCGTCCCGCTGACACATGGGGCTGGGGCGTCAGCGGCTCGGGCGCGGGCTGGCAGGCGGGGCCCGCAGGTCAGCGGCAGCAGAGAGGGGAAGGCGGGGTGCAGGAGGCGCGCGGGGTGGGCCGTGATGCAGGTGGGCTTCAGCCTAAGGTTGAGAGGGGGGCGCGGGGTGAAGCCAGCCTGGGTTGGGCCGGCAGCTATTGTTGGGCCAGAACAAGGAGGGAGAAGGAAAAAAAGGGCTTTCCTTTTTATTTCAGAATGAGTTAAACTATGTTTCCAAACTATTTTCAAACCATATTTCAAAATAAAATTTGATTCAATACTTAGGGATCATTTTGGAATTTGTTTTCTTTCTTATTTTTTAAAACAAAGCATATTTTCTTAATAACACATTTTTAAATTATTTTTCTACTCATATATAAATTAGTTTTCAAATAGGACTTTTGGAATTTTATTTTTCTGAAAACCAAAAGGACCTAAACGTGCTCGCTAGAAATTTTGAATTCATTTTTCTAAGACAAGCCAAACAAAGCTAGGGCACAAAACACACATCAAATAAAACACCCTCCACTTAATTTATTAAAAGTTTTAAAATTCCACATTTTTCTCATTTTATAATAACAACAATGAATAAAATCTTGGAGTATTTTACAAAAAATGTAGATCTACCCCACTCCTTATTTAATTTAGTGTTCTCTAATAATAATACAAAATTAAAATTTTTGGAGTGTTATAGATCTTCCCCACTTGACATAAATCTCGTCCCGAGATTTGAAGAAACTAGAGAGAAAGATAAAGTAGATCGTCGAAGTTGTTTCGAGACTTTTGACGAGAGATGATATAAAGGGCTAAGGATTAACAAAGGTTGACATAGAAAGATAAGACTCGATCTTATAGTGCTCACAATTGCTTGATTCGAGATTTATGAGATAAAAGATGAAAGGCTAAAGAATTAGAAGTTGACAGAGAAGACCAAAATTTATTTTCTAGTCTTCACGCTTAATCATTTGTAGTCCTATGAGATGTAGGATCAAAGATCGTAGGTTGGCAAAAATTATAAGGGTTTGTCGCAAGAATGATAAGGATCAATATATAATTCTCCATGTCTTTCTGATTAGAGATTTTCGAGAGTGATGATCGTAGCGGACGCTACCCCACTTAAACCAAGTGTTAGCTTATCTTCCAAAATCCTGTATAAGAACACTCATCTTGTCGGTAGATAATCTTCAAAGTTTTCCCTGGGAGGTTACTAGTTTAATAACACACTGCACTTCTTGGGTTTCTGAAGAACAGGAAGAGAAACAACATAATGATGGGAGAAGATAGAGTGAAATAATCTCAGTTATCTCAGTAAAGGTGCAAGACTAAAGCCAAAAGTCGATAAGGTTATCTAGGAGATGGTTCTTGAACACTATCTAGAAAAGCAACCCAAGGGGTCTGTTAAGATTGACCATATATCGAATATGGTTTTCATCTGACTTCCAGGTTCTGCATTTTGTCACGTGATAGTATATCATATATTCTAGGGTGAAAAATAAGTCTTATCTTAGGACTTTGTTTCTCATGCCTTGCTTTAATATGTCAAAGAGCATCACACTTTCTATGATACTTGGTACTTCTTTGTGGCCTCGATGGATGAGTTTTAAGCAGATTTCTCATACCACTTGCAGTGTTGGGGAAAAAGAGAGAGAACTACACAAAGGGTGTCGATTCATTTTGCATGGAATGTTTAAGATCACTTCATAGGTAAGCACTACCCCTTGATGTTGGGACAGCACTAGGTGCTTTGCCTAAGATTCCTTTGATTACCACAAATAGACTAAACATCTTATCAAACAACTCATTACTCATATTGGAAGCTTAAGAATGATAAGGTCAATGAACAAGACATCTCCTTTTACAAAGAAGATTACAAGTGACTTGAGTGAAAACCTTAAAAGCTAAAAGGCATCGCTGACTTCATATGTTGCCATAAGTGTTACATACTTCCTTGACTCGTTCAAATCGATCTAGATCTCGTAATACAATCTACTTCACATCTGATGTTGAGAAAATATTGCCTCTCTATAAGGTCCACATTTCTTTTGAACTGCCTCATTGTCAATACAATCATTCCATTAGTCCTTTAAACCTTGGGGTGAGGTCGAGTGCCGTCATACACAAACCTGTCTCCTGATGGGGTGGTTAGGGATACTGAGTGCTGGGTACAGTCAATCTCTCCATGACAAGCGGTTAACCATCCTCTTCCAAGAACGACATCAATATCCAATGATTCTAGGACTATAAGATTTACCTCAAAATTTACACCTTTTATACCAAGACTAACTTTTGGACACATGCAGGTTGCTCTAATCTTTCCACTTGGTGATTTGACCAGTATGGGTTTCTTCATTTCCAACATAAGCATCTTATGATCAGCAACACATTTGTTTGAGATGAAAGAATGTGAAGAACTTGAGTCGAACAAAACAGTGGTAGGAGTTGAATTGACTAGAATTGATCCAAACAACACATTTTGTGCTTCACGAGCAGTACACAGATCAACATGGTTCAATCTACCATTAACATAGTCATGAACTGGGTACTTCTTTGGACAATGCTTCTTGTGATGTCCCTCTTCGTGACACTGGTAACAAGCATTGCTAACAGTTTTAACGTAGGTGCTATCTTGACATTGAGCTCCTCGAATTGATGTGTCAGGAGTAACTAAAGTGCTACTAACTTGTTGGTTCTGAGGGTCCACCTTCAATGAAGTATCTTTACTTGTTTGCTTCTTAGCCCGATTGCTCTTTCGTGGCTGAAGTTCAGTGTAGGTTATAGTCCATCCATCTAGGCATACCTCTGGCATAGAAAATGTAGCTGAAGGGCATCTAACTCTTCAAGATATGAATGTGTCTGGTGAGAGTTTGGGACTAAAGGTAACTGCAATGTAGAACTCAAATTTGGCTCAACACTTAATAGTGGCTCTAGGGAGATTACCTTCCTTTTCTTGTTACCTTCAGTCTATTGATCCTGGGGTACCTCTACCATTCCTTCGCTAGACTTGTTCTAAAGACATGGTAAACCATAATATCTGCAGCAGTTACACGGCTCTTGAATCCCAAGTGCCTCATTAATACCATCTTTCTTAGCTTTCATGTTCTTCTAGGCTTCTACGACTTGTCGCTTCATTGCTTCTTCCTGAGTTTCAATCATGTTCTTTTTCTAAATATAACTGAGAATCATTTTGTGGTCCCACTCCACTTAGTACTTGATCCTGTGTAAACCAGGGCTTCTCCTTGTTTACTAGGGACAAGGGTAGCATAGTTAGGTCTTTCTGACATTTGATGTAAGCTTCCTCAATGTCACCATGGAGAAGTAGAGATTGTATTATAAAAAGTTTCTGGAGTCTAGCCATATGATCAGCTGCCATCTCTAGGATTTGAGCCTGCCAAGCTATCACCTGTTCACTACTTAGTTGTGTTGTAGAAGGCATTTGTTGACTTTGATCACTAGTATTCTTTCCTTTGATGTCTTCACTTGTGTCAATCATCTGACATTAGGTAATAGTAGAATGAGCTAGAGTAGTATGGACAAAGAGCATGATATCAAGTGAGAGAAAATAGGTGGAGAGGATCAAGATTGACCATAGATATGGATAGGATAAGAGAGATCACTGCCCCACTTAACAGAGATCGAGCTAATCCCCAAACGACTTCTTCTAGGCCTCCTTCAAACACTAGAATAGAGACGACACACAAAACACAAACCAAGCAAGACAAGCACACATGACATCAACGATACTACACGTGCTTCTTCAACAGTGGTGGTCATCCTAAAAGGTAAGTCTAAGATGGTGAAGGGCCATCGAATTTAGAAATAAAATGAGTTTTGAAAACTTAGGTAAAACAACTTAACAAAAGTCAAGGAGATAAATAGAAATAGCTCAAAGGAAGCTATTGAAGGAGGAGACACAACATGACAAGGATGAAGAAATAGTTAGAATCAAAGAATCAAGGGATGAGAAAATAGTTTTATATCAAAATAAGTTTTATAAATCGACCAGTGCTATCTAGGCATACGTCCTACAGTCAACACTGCTCTGATACCATTCCTGTCACACTCTGGTTTTTAAAATAAGACCAGAGTCGTCATTTGTGTGCCCAGGAAGTCCACACATATAACAAAAGAATAGAAATATGAGAAACAATGTTATATATAGTGGAAAACATATTTATATTAAGACTTACAAACATCAGAGTACGCGAAAAGAGTAGCTAAACTTCGTAGGCTCCATTCTTCTCAGGGACGTCTGACTGGGGGCTCCGTACGCCAAGCACTTCTCATAGGCTTCTAGAAAACTCCATAGCATCTCTATCCTTCTTCTGAGCAGCACTTTACTACACTCTGGGTGTGGGGGAAATAGCAAGGGTGAGTTCATGTCGAACTCAAGAAGTATAGGTGGAAAGCATAATGACATGCAAGGCTTAATCAAAGGAAAAGCTGACACTGTATAACTGCAAGTGAGCTTTTTAAGTTGGTAAACTTTTATTACAATTCTTTTATTAAAACAGCCTATTATTAAATATGAGTGAAGCATCCCAACCCTTAATTAGATGAAAGTACATTAACAATATTATTAATCACCATTATAATTATTATTACCGAGGTAGCAACCTAAGATAGTAACTCGGGGTAGCAACCCCATTAAGGTCATGGGGTAGCAATCCCAATATAGAACACAGGATAGCAATCCTTCCAACACGGAATAGCAATTCCGCCAAAGCACGAGGTAGCAACCTCAACCAAGTTTTGCCTCCAAGTTTCATGTGATTCGAATTTGCTCATCATGTGAGAGTCTAGGCCGCTCGTGACCATGAGCACGGCTGATATATCAGTTTTACACTCTGCAGAGGTGTGCACTTTCACTCCAAGTCATGATTCTCATTCGCCTGGGGTCACAACTCCCCAAAACACTACCAAGGTGAGCAAGCAGTGTTTCACTACGAGACCTTTCACAGGGTCCAACTAATAGGATGCCACTCGTAAGTTTTTGCCGGGGCGCGCAGCAGCCGTGCCCATAGCAATGGGACCCCGAACTGACTGATCTCTTAATATAAATACCCAAGCTACTTCCTTACGCCTACCCGGAAAGTAACACCCTACCAGTGGAGGTCCTGATAATTAGTCAAGCTAGAGCCATATGGCTTGGAGCTGCACTGTATGTCCCAGGGGGCCGCTCCATGACTAAGTCCTTATGGAGAGCAGAGACGGGTACGCCCGGCAACCGGGCCAACCAACAGTACCCGCTCCCCCTTTCCTCAACAAACCACGATGCTCGCAAGCACCGCAACATCTCCGTCACCAAAGTGACCTTTATCCACCATTGGAGCATTAGTCATCATTGAATAATTCATTAGACAAGATTATTACTTTTATTATTAAATAGATTAGGTGAGTAGAGCAGCTAAGCATAACTACTGTTCACTATTCTACCCATGTATAAAACCTAGGAGTACAAGGAATACAATAGAAAGCTAGTCAGGCCCTTAGAGTTTGAGTATTAAGACACATGCAGTGAAAGTGAATATAATGAAAGTGAATATAATTAAAGTTGCCAATGAAGTTAAAGTAAAGAAAGAATTGAGTATCGGAAAGAAACTTACAACGTCATCTGGAGTTTCATGCTCAGAGTCGATCATGTTTCGGTATACGTGAGCCGATGCTGTGAACAATTTTTCTTTCCATTCTTCCCACCATAACTTGTAGGATTCGGTGATGAAGGAAGCTGGAACCCAAGCCGATAGATCGACATCTACTGTATCGGCGTCTGGCAAAAGTTGAGCTACCCTGATTCACTCGAGACCACTAGTGATTGTTTCCCTTGGCTTGACCACATCGGCATAGTAGAGTTTGATTGGCAGTTGATCGAAAGCCAACTGACGAGATAATACTGATGGATTGTAGAATTCATAGTTGTATTGGTATTCTTTCCACTACCAAAGGTGTTCACTGGAATTGCCCTTGTGGTGATGATGGCCACAATCAAGTCATTGTCCTTGTTGAGTGCTTCATTGGTAGGATGAAAGAGGAGAGGGAATCTAGACTCCTCATCTACATAAGGCATCCAAGCTCGATGATCCTGGGAAAGACCATTGTAGAAAGTTTGAAAGAAACTGCCGATCTAATTCACATTTGCATTGGTCCTAGGAAGGACTATGATGGCTTCGCCAAAGTTGAGGGACGAGTTGCAGATTCATCTTTTGCCAACTTGTAATCCTCAGCAATATATCGTGGGAATTGCTGCATGAAGAAGTCCAATTGCAGACGCTTGTGCATATGGGCATTAAGCCACATATTGATAAACTAGCAGGGGCCTCCCAAATTATCGATGGGTTTACCCAGCAAAAGCTTCTCGGCCACTTGATGAAGGAGATGATAGGCCGAACTCAGAAGGTATTGGCCAAGGGGGAATCAGGAACCATTGGCTACCCACTCGGCAGCTGCTAAGTAAACACAAGTTAGCCCTATCGATCGACTATAAAAGATAAACATATCTAGCCACATGTTCAAGAAAATGGCATGCTCTGGTTTGCTGATACTTCTGGATATATCCTGATCAACCGCCAATGTTACGGGTGTCTACTCTGTGCTCTGGTTTCCGATTGAAAAGATTACCATCATCGGTAGTTGAGATATCTAGGCCTATAAGCATAAGAACATCGACAAGTGTGGGGGAAGCCGGTCCATGACCAAATATGAAAGCGTTGAAGGTATCTGACCAAAAGTATGTGGCTGCAATCATCATCGACTCATTTTTCTCCATATCGACAATGGAGAGTCTGATGCACTAGTCTAGTTTACGTTCTCCCTAGTACACCTTGTTAGCCCCACTGACTCTCAGGAACCAGTCCTTCCATCCCTTAGTGGTTTTTCGCCAGGATCGGAAGGTGTCTTTCCACAGATCTAATGAGAAGTTTTTAGCTCTGAAAGGAATTCGGTCGGTTTTTGCGTTTATTATGTCAGTATGATCTGGATTGCCCATCGGACCCAAGCACTGGATGTGAGGTTGTTTAGTAGGGATAATTATTTTGTCACTCAGTTCCTAGGTTTGGGGAATCAAAAAGGTAGAAGAAAATTAAAAGAAAATACTGAATATATGAACTTGCAAGACTATAGGGAGCTATGGTAAGAAAAGGTGAGGATGGAAACAGGATTAACCTCGGGTACGTTGAAGTTATGGCCATTTATTCCAAGATGAGGGCGAGACCAGGGGCTTGAAGATTTTGGCTTGAGGGTTGTACCGTAGAAAAGCTTCTCGTTGTTGAAGTTCTGGGGCTTCTCGTCGAGGTCACCACCGGAAGAGGTGAGATTGGAGATGGAGAATGGCAAGGTAGAAGACGAGTACTAAGGAAGAAGTATTTATAGGTTAAGATGATGTTGACGGTTCTTAAGTATCAATTTTAACTATGAAATAAATAAGGAAAAGGACCAATATACAAACAACACCTAGAATTAGGGTTTGACCTGACAGAATTCCACGAGTTTTCCTGTTTATCTATTTCTGCAGGGGGTTATCAGGAAATATGGAAGAAAGGCCCACACGTCGGGTTTACAAAGAGATATTAACTTGTGCGCTAATTTTCCTCGGTCTAGAAGGTTCCAGAAGCCACATGAACGAGCGGGAGGCCGAGCGGGCCCACAGGCAGGGCGCCCGCCCAACCCCCATGGGCGCCCGCCATCCTATGGTGGCCAATAAAGGTGCATCACGCGGATTATGCCCCACCGCCTTTGAGGATCAAGGAGAACCGTTCAATCAAGGTTGGTTTGATCCGATGGCCCAGATTCATTTGAGAGGGCTATATAAGCAAGGCCCCTGGCCCCTGGAGAGATAGAATCCCCATTATTCATTAGCATATTTTCCAAAGAGGATTCAGAGAGAGAGGTTCCTTAGGGTTCCCACCTCATAGGGCTTAGCATCCAATGTGAGAGTAGAATTAGTTCTACTAGATTGAGAGAGATAGACTAGAGGTGTAGATTAGAGGAAGCCTGGCCTATCGGTGTCTACTCCGAGGTTGTACCTGCGGGATCAAGTCTCCTAACCCGAGGCTTGCTCCTAGGATTCTTTAGTATTTCGACTTCTAAATTCTAGTAAGTTCTTTGTTTTATTGTTCTTTGGTTTATGAGCTTACTTTGATCTCTTTGCGTAGAGTTTAGAGTAATCATCTCTAGCGTAAACGTGGTGTTTGGGCTAGGATACACATAGATCTCCCTTGTCTAGCCGGATCGTGGTAGTAGCGAGGAACGTGACATTTCCGAGTTACCTTTGTAGCCCATAATCCCGTTAGTAGGATCGATAGGGTTTATAGGTGCGGGTCGGACATCCTCTATGGTGTCTAGATTCTGTGAGCCTCCCCAACAGAACAGTAGATCTTCCTTACCAAGGTTAGAATGAGAGTTTAGATGAAGTCTTCTCTATACATCACTCACATCGAGTCATAGTGGTTGTAGCCTAAAGGTTAGTAGTAATAGACCGGGTTAATCACATGCACGCTTTCTCCTAGTGGTAAAAATATAAATACAATACTCTGGATAACATCCTAGGTGAAGTGCTCACCGATATCCGTGTGCTTGCGGATTAATTCCTGATTGCGTTACGAAATATCAACAAGCATTTCTGGCGCCGTTGCCGAGGAGAAAGACGGTTTGCTGAGATAACCTTGAGTCTTACTACTAGCTTGTATTTATACTTTTATGTTTTCTTATCTTTTTATATTCTTTATTTTATTTACTCTTACCTTATGGAAAACCAAGATTCTAAATCGATGTATCAATTTGCAACACCTTCGGAAACTGACCTTTTACCATGGGAGTCATTACAGCCTATCCAAACATCCCAGTATAGGTTAAGTTCCAGGTTGATTGCCATGATTCAAAACCTATCCTTTTCAGGAAAGGAAGACGAAAACCCTTACCTTCATATTAGAGATTTTGAGCAAACATGTGATTGTCTTCGCATTGAAGGCGTTTCTGATAAAACTTTACGTTGGAAGCTTTTTCCTTTTTCTTTAAGGGGAGAAGCTAGACAATGGTACAGTCAAAAGGTAAGTCAACAACAAGGTGAATGGGGAGTCTTACGATCCAACTTTTGCCTAGATTTTTATTCCCTCGACCGTATCGGCAACCTTAGACTCGAAGTCCTACCTTTTAAACAAAAAGATAATGAAACTTTGGGAAAATCCTGGAAACGTTTTTCTGATCTTTCAGAATCTGGTCCAAACCTTAATCTTGAAGACCCTGTCCTTTTTCTTCACTTTTTTCGAGGTCTTCAGAAAGATCATAAACAAATGCTACATACAATGTCTAGAGGTTCTTTCTTTCGCATCCCTACTGATGACGCTAGAGCAATCCTAGATAGAATCCTTGAAGCTGAGATGGATAATACCCTTCATGATGAAACCCACGAAGCTGAAGTAGACACTCTACCAAATTCTCCATCTACTTTAGCTATCCCAAGTTCTGAGCCACAAAAGGAAGGAATTCCACCACCTGATTTAATGCTGGATATAGAATCTGATCTTTTTGCCGACTTTGGAAATATTTCAAACTACCATTTTATCGACAGACCCCAAAGCGGCCTTTTTAGCATTTGTTTGCCGAGCGAACATCAATTGAGAGGGCTTATCTCAGTCATGAGTAGCGAATGGTTGGAGGAGTCAGAGCTTTCCTCTAATGTGATCCGTTTGGACACACATCCTATAACTATACGCTGTGCTTATGATTCTGATCAATTTGATGCTCTCTATAATCCTGTTGTTGGGATCAACATCATATCTGAATCTTTTGCACTTAAAATATTTAAAAGACTGGTCTTAACCCCCACAACAAAGGTCATAAAAGAATCTTCAGGACGATTAGTCCCCAGTCTTGGAATTATTAATGTCCTACCCTTTATGGTAGAAGGCTCCATGGTTCATTTGAACTTCTATATCTTTGATACATGGGACTTCGACCTGTTGATAGGACAACCTTTTAGAAGACTACTTTATGAAGGTCAAACTAGAAAGCTACACATTTCTTTTGGAAAAGATTTCAAATTTCAAATAATGATTTCTCACTCCTTATATAATAAGACCAAGTCATATCTTTTGCCCAATCCTATGGAGGAGGTAAAGGCTGCATCTCTAGAGCTTTTAAATGAACCAGACTTAGAAGAAGAAGCTCCTTTCCTCATAGAAGAAGAGGCCGAACTTTCTGAATCTGAACCCTTAGACGAGTTTGCAGAAACACCTAGACCTCCCATAGAGCTTAAAACTTTACCACCCGGTCTGACCTATGCTTTCCTAAACAATAATCCAGAGTTCCCTGTGATCATTAGTGATAAACTCACTCAGGAGCAAACTCTATGACAGATGACCATTCTTGAGAAACATCACTCACTTTTCGGCTACTCACTCCAAGATCTTATAGGAATCAGTCCTATGATTTGTACCCATCGTATTCCGATAGATCCTTTTGTTTCACATTCTCGAGAGCCCCAACGTAGACTTAACAACGCGATGAGAGAGGTAGTTAAAAGGAAGTTATAAAGTTGCTGCATGCAGTGATTATATATCCTATGCCGCACAGTGAGTGGGTGAGCCCAGTTCAAGTTGTGCCTAAAAAGGGAGGCATGACTGTCGCAACGCACCGTCACAGGGTGGCGGATGTGCATAGACTATAGGAAACTGAACAAAGCCACGAAAAAGGATCATTTTCCTTTACCTTTCATAGATGAGATGCTAGAGCGATTAGCGAACCATTCGTTCTTCTGTTTCTTAGATGGATATTCAGGGTATCACCAGATCCCGATCCATCCCGGTGATCAAAGCGAAACCACTTTTACATGCCCATACTGTCACACCCTGGTTTATAAAATAAGACCAGAGTCGTCAAATGTGTGCCCAGGAAGTCCACACATATAACAATAGAATAGAAATATCAGAAACAATGTTATATATAGAGGAAAACATATTTATATTAACACTTAGAAACATTAGAGTACGCGGAAAGTGTAGCTAAACTTCGTAGGCTCCATTCTTCTCAAGGACTGCTGACTGGGGGCTCCGTACGCCAAGCACCTCTCATAGGCTTCTAGAAAACTCCATAGCATCTCTATCCTTCTTCTGAGCAACACTTTACTACACTCTGGGGTGTGGGGGAAATAGCAAGGGTGAGTTCATGTCGAACTCAACAAGTATAGGCGGAAAGCGTAATGACATGCAAGGCTTAATCAAAGCAAAAGCTGACACTGTTTAACTGCAAGTGAGCTTTTTAAGTTGGTAAACATTTATTACAATTCTTTTATTAAAACAACCTATTACTAAATATGCGTGAAACATCCCAACCCTTAATTAGATGAAAGTACATTAACAATATTATTAATCACCGTTATAATTATTATTACCGAGGTAGCAACCTCAGATAGTAACTAGGGGTAGCAACCCCATTAAGGTCATGGGGTAGCAATCCCAATTTAGAACACAGGATAGCAATCCTGCCAACACGGAATAGCCATTCCGCCAAAGCACGAGGTAGCAACCTCAACCAAGTTTCACCTACAAGTTCCATGTGATTCCAATTTGCTCATCATGGGATAGTCTGGGCCGCTCGTGACCGTGAGCACGGCTGATATATCAGTTTTACACTCTGCAGAGGTGTGCACTTTCACTCCAAGTCGTGTTCCCATTCGCCCGGCGTCGCGACTCCCCAAAACACTACCAAGGTGAGCTGGCAGGGTTTTACTACGAGACCTTTCACTGGGTCAAACTAATAGGATGCCACTCGTAAGTTTTTGCTAGGGCACGCGGCAGCCGTGCCCATAGCAATGGGACCCCGAACTGACTGACCTCTTAATATAAATACCCAAGCTACTTCCTTACGCCTACCCAGAAAGTAACACCCTACCAGTGGAGGTCCTGATAATTAGTCAAGCCAGAGCCATATGGCTTGGAGCTGCACTGTATGTCCTAGGGGGGCGCTCCATGTGTTGGTGCAAAAGCTGATCTACAAACACAAATGGCTAATACCCGATTCAAACGTTAAGGCGTGCCAGCCGATTTGACCTTACAATCGACAAAGGTGGTAACTCGAATGTGCCCGGATGTCACGGCCAAGAGGTGCTCACGCGGAACTTAAGAAAATGCCGAGCTTAAGTCGACGAATTCCTAAGAACTCGTAGTAAAAAGAAAATATGACAAAGTCGTCGAAAAAGTAGATGCTGGAATATGAGTGAAAACTTGTGTTTGATTGATTGATAGATAGATTATTACATTGCCCTAGGGTCTACATTTATACCCTGTCCAAAGAGCTATAATCAGACACGACTAGGACTCAAATTCCAAATTAAATGGAAACCGTATACAAAGCGAATTCTAACAACCAAGGAAAACATTAAAATACCTCCGTAACCGATCGGGACACCATCATGAATCAATCGGCAACTTCCGCGCTTTTCTTCAGAGTCATCGGCAGATTACCCGTCCACCGTCATCGGCAAACACTAGCATTGGTCATCGGCACGAATACATCACCACTTCTGGACTTGGTCATATTCGATTGTTTCCCATCGGCAGTCACCTTCATCGGCAACTTTCCTACAGACTGGTCACCACTGCTCCATCTGCCGATCTATACCTCATTAACTCGAGATGCATATCAAAAGATACGTGTCCAAAAACGGTGTCAACACATGCCCCTCAATTTCGGAGTATAAAATCATTAATGCTCCAAAATTTTCTGCAATAATGACGCCTTTCCGCAATTAATTTCTCCCAATTTGGTAATCAATCGCCAAATCTAAACAACCTCGGCCCGATTCTCCTATAGATCCCTCGAATCTCTCAACCTCTTAACCAAATCTCTCCACTTTATGCGCTCATCGGCAATATTACCGTTAGAGCAAACTGCCGATGGGCCGACCAGACGATCTTGTACAGTGAAATATCTCTAAAATCATGACCGCTTGGTGTCAAATCACCTGAGAAATCCCTTGATTACTGTGCGAACAGTTACCATATCCACGTGAACACCCTCGGATTTCATAGATGCGGCAAAGAGATAAATCTGATTTGCCCCTACCCATTCTGTCCTATAAATAATTCCTTCTCTGGTACTCCTTCTCCATCTTATCATTCTACAGCCCAAAATCTACTTTCCTAGCGGCGGCACTACCCGAGGACTCCAAGAACCTCAGCAAGAGTCTCCTTCACCAATCGTCCAAGTCTTCGATCTTCTTCCTTGCGAGGAAATGGCCATCAACTTTGTCGTTCCCGAGGTCAGTCTACCATCCTCCTTCTTTTCGCACCTTTGCTATATTCCTGTTCATCTATGATTCCCTTTACTGAGTACCCTTTTTTCTTCTTTTTTGTTCTTTCATCCTCAAA
The DNA here is from genome assembly GCF_000003195.3 of Sorghum bicolor. Taxonomy (NCBI): domain Eukaryota; kingdom Viridiplantae; phylum Streptophyta; class Magnoliopsida; order Poales; family Poaceae; genus Sorghum; species Sorghum bicolor. Next base: position 32,325,964 of record NC_012877.2, on the reverse strand, counting down.
ACTTTTAGGTTATGGTCGATAAGATTGTAATTCCTACCGATCAGCCCCACTTCCAGTGTCTCGGCCCGTTAGGAAATCTAGATCCCACCGATCTGATAAATGCATAGACAAATAGAATTCCCTTCAGAGCCGAAAACTTTTCCCTAGATCTGTGGAAAGATGCCTTTCACTCTTGGCCCAGTCCCACCAAGGGATGGAAAGACTGGTTCCTAAGAGTTAGCCATTCAAATGAAGTCCAGTGGGGGAGCAGAAATTAGACCAGTGCATCAAACTATCCCTTGTCGATATGGAGAGAAATGAGTCACTGCTGATAGCTGCTTCATATTTCTGGTCAGACACGCTCAATGCTTTTGTATTCGGCCATGGCCCTGCTTCACCCACTCTTGCCGATGTACTCATGCTCACCGGCTTAGACATATCTACTGCAGATAGAAGTCACTTGTTTGACACCAAGCCCAGTTCTAAAGTAGAAACTCGCGCTATCGGCGGTTGGTCTGGATATATCCAGAAATACCGAAAGACAGGATCTGTCGGGGAGAGGGAGTAGACAATTTTCCTAAACATGTGGCTGGATAAGTTTGTGTTCTGCGGCCGATCGGCAGGACCAACCTCTGACTATTTATCGGCAGCAGAGAAACTAGCCAAAGGTGGCCGATTTCCTCTTGGCCGACACTTGCTTGGTGTTGTTTATCACCTCCTTCATCAGGTAGCTAAGAAACTCTTGCTAGGCCAATCCATCAGCAATCTAGGTGTACCGTGGTGGTTTATCAACATGTGGCTCAGTGTCCATATGCACAAGCGCCTCTAATTAAACCTCTTTGCACAGCGCTTCCCCAGAGACATAGCCAAAGATCACGAGTTGGATGAAGAAGAATCGGCAACTTGCCCTCCTCTGAACTATGGTGAAGCTGCCATAGTTCTGCCTGGTACCGGTGGCAATCAAGACCAGGTCAGCCGATTATTTCAGACTCTTTATGAGGTTCTGACCAAAGAACAACGGGCATGGATGCCCTATGAAGATCCAGACACCAGATTTCCCCTGACTTTTCATCCTTTTGACAATGCTCAACAAGGATCATGATTGTTGACGGTCCTTAAGTATCAAATTTAATTATCAAATTAACAAATAAAAGGATCCAAATGAAATCAACATCTAGACTTAGGGTTTTATCTGATAGAATTCCACAAGTTTTGGTGTTTGTCTATTTCTGTAGGGGGTTATCAGAAAATACGGAAGAAAGGCCCACACATCTTGATTACATAGAGATATCAACAAGCTGCACAAGTATCTTACATCTAGAAGACTCCAGAAGCCACGAGACCGAAGCAGAGGCGAAACGGAGCCAGAGGCAGGGCGCCCGCCCTTCTACCCTAGGCGCCCGCCCCCTCTGTGAGTCCAATCAGGACTCTTTCTCTCGGAAGATCTCCACCGACCTAAAGGATCAAGGATAACCGTTCAATCTAAGTCGGTTTCATCCAACGGCCCATATTCACTTGAAGGGACTATAAAACTAGACCTCCTGGCCCCTGGAGGAGAGAGCCTCTCAACCCTAATTCATTATTCTTCAAGGGAGAAGAAGCCTCTGATCAAGATTAGAGCCACCACATCAATTAGATATCTAGATTAGCATAGCTACATAGGATTAGAACTAGAAGGAGTCAATCTTCGATTGGTTTCTGGATCTGTCAAGAGGATTCTTGGTAATTCTCTAATTGTGCTACTAATTGTTCTTCTAATTATTTTTGTTCTTCAATATTATGAATATGACTTTGTTCTACTTCAATATATTGCTTATGACTTTGCTCTACTTGCTTATATTCAAGATTATATTGTTCTTAGTTTATCATAGTTATGTATTTGGCTTAGTTAGATTAGATCTATATAAATGTTTAGGATCGTATAGCGTTTATCCATCGGATCCATGGGTAAATGATAGATATTGTATAGGCGTGGTGCTTATATCGTATTTATCTGCGATTGTACCCAATATGCCAGATCGTGGGGTAGTTCGTGATAGTGACAGCTTCATTGATTCTTATATAGTCCCCCTCTAGTGTATTGGGTTGGTAGAGCAATATTATTACAGGGGAGTGATTGCTATGTTTCTCATTTACCTTGCTAATATCACTATGCATGGGCGTAGTCTTGTCTTGCAATCATTGCTAAGTATGCTTGTACTAATTATGATAATGCTAGACTATATAGTTGAGAATAACTTAGGAAATATTCTTGTAGTTCGTTCTAATACCATGCTAATGACTTTCTAGAGTATCTAATTGAGGTGCTTATCATATTTATATGTGGCTAAGTTATGATCAGATTAATTATCTTTGTCACTATCCATTATTTCATATATCCTTTATGTGACACTTATCCCTATATGAAAGAGTTAGATAAATGTTCTCAATTATACATGCGATGATAGATACTCAATCTCATATTCTATTCTGTAATCAATATTGATGATTGTTAATCCCTTCCCAGTGGTAAAAATATAAATAACGATACCTGGAATACTTCCCGGTTAAAATGCTACATCGGTATTAATCTGTGCGCTTGCAGATCCCATTCATTATTTATTTAGAAGAGCAACTGCATATTTCAATACCGCGTCTCTCATGTCATGCTGGGGATGACAACTTGGCTTAAGTGGTATGAGAGATAGGTCTAGCATTTTTGGCACCGTTATCAGAATTAGAAAACTAAGTCTACTTTTGGTAATGATGTCAAGAATACCCAACAATGATCTGATGATGGCAATCACCACTCCGAGAGCTATACCGGTGAATTTCTTTGGCGGTGGGAAAGCTTCCAACCTCACCTATGAGTTCTACAATCCATCGGCATTGGCTCGCCAATTGGCTTTTGGGCAACTGCCGATTGCGCTCTGTTATGCCGATGTGGTAAAACCAAGGGAGATCATCACCAGTGGTCTTGAATGGATCAGAATAGCTCAACTCCCACCAAATGCCGATACATCAGACATTGACCTATCGGCCTGGATCCCAGCTCTTTTCATCACCCAAGCTTACAAACAATGGTGGGCAGAATGGAAAGAGCACTTGTTCTGCAGATCGGCCCTTGCATACTGTGGTATGATCTACTCCACGTACAAGGTTCCCGAAAATGCTGTAAGTTGTCAACCGATGCTTCAATTTTATTGCTTTTGCTCTTATCGGTAACTTACTTTCTCTATTTTACACAGGATGATGATACACCACCGTCAGTTAGCAGAAGTGGTAAGCCTATCGAACTCCTCCCATCGGGCCCAATCTCTTTGATGGGCAACAACGCTCCAAGTCTAGCGGCTCGAATGCACCGGGGTGTGCGTTTCAAGAAGATCACCACCAAGCGGGCCAAGACTTCTCCATCGGTCGCTGCTACTGCTGTGGCACAAGCTTTCAAGGTAGAAAATTTTTACCTCCTCAATTTATACTGATTCCATTCTATACTTACATAACCTTTTCAGGATACATCGGCTTCTATGGGAACTTCATCGGTAACTTTCACTTGTTTCAACTAAAATTCTATCAATACTCCGCCACAATTGCACTTACGAAACCTTTATTGTTGTATCAGCAAACCAGAAAATCGGCAAGGACCAAGACAAGTGCCAATGCCGCCCAGTCTAGCCAGACTAAGAGAAAAGGCCCCAAGAGCACCAAGTCACAGGGAAAACGTCAGAAAACAGCGCCACCTTCTTCTCCTCCCCCAGTGTCACCGATTCATGTAGAATCATCCCCTTCTTCACCCGAGGCCCAAAACCAGCAAGCACCATCTCCCCCTCAGCCACAAGAAGAACTCCAGCCAAAAAAACCTCAGCCAGAAGAACCTCAGCCAGAAGAGATATCGGCTGATGTACACGAGCAGACCGCCGATCCAGCAGGCTCAATCATAGCATCGGTAGTCTCCTCGATCCACACAAGCACTGCACTCCCTCAAGGTAAAATACTATCCATGAAATTATTGCCGATGGACCTATTTTCCCACTTTATAATTATCCCTGTTAACTTTTCAGCTGACATCGTTCCATCGGCAACTCCAGCCAATCAACCTGTAGTACCATCAGCCTCAACCAGCTAGAGGCGAGAGATAGCTCTCAAACAAGTAAGACATTTGATTATGATTCTTTTATTTTACTAATATTTCATCATCAAATAACCTATCTCCTTTTTTTTAGGAACAAAATTCTCCCGACAGCCTGTTCTCCTTCACCATCGAAATTTCTGAAGATGAAGGCGAGGAAGCAAGCTCTTCTCAAGCAATCGGGATCTCATCGGCAGAAATCAGAGCAAAGCTGGAAGATTTGCTGGCCCTACTTCATCAGGATAGAGCCCAACTGGTTGATGACTCCGATCCAGCCAAGGCTCTGTTTAAAGCTCTCAGAGGCCAGATCCCTGCCGATGCCGAGGAGATCCTCTTCAAGGCCGCACACTTAGAGAGTCGACAGCCGCAGTACCAAAAGGCCACTCAGCGCCTTGCCGATAGAGCCACTTATGCCCAACTTTCAGAAGAGGTAATGAAGGTAAAGCATCTTGCCAATGAAAAGCACAAGAGCATTGCCATTCTGAAATCCTCAGGAGATGTGCTGAAATAAAAGATCTCCGACCTATCGGCATAAAGGGAAACCCTATTGGAAGAACTCAAACAAGTAGAAGAAGCCCTATCTCAAGCTCAACAGGAAGAAAGTCAGCTGCCCGAGACCATCAAGACCCTTGAACAAGAACGAAACATCCAAGCTCGCAAGGCACTGCAAATGAAGAAGAAGCTGAAGCTGGTGGAAAGCTATCCTGATGAAGATATTAAGGAGATAGAAGAGGCCGATCAGATTCGCCTGCGCGCTATATCAGCCATCCAAGCCCTGCTGAACGTATGAATTCTTCATCGGCGGCATGTTTCGTTTTTTTCTCTTAGAGACTCCTGAACATTTTGGTCTAGCCGATAGGATTGTTATCGGCATCTTTTAAAACACTGCATTTGGTTCCAGATACATTTCATTCCAGCCGATAGGAGTGTTATCGGCACTTAAACTTTTTATGCATCAACCCACATGCTTGGGTAATATTTCTTCAAATATTTTCCATTCAATGCTCTGGGAAATTCAACTCCTTCGAGAGTTTCCAAGATATAGGCATTACTAGGAGCAGACCAAATTATCCGATAAGGGCCTTCCCAATTAGGAGACCACTTGCCAAACTTCGAACTTTTGGTCCCAATCGGTAATATTAGTTTCCACACCAAATCTCCATCGGCAAATTCCTTAGCCTTTACCTTTTTATCATACCATCTGGCAACTCTCCTTTTATTCTCTTCTATACTTATCAAAGCCTTCAGCCGATGCCCTACTAAATCATCTAACTCATCTCTCATCAAAGTAGCAAAATCATCGGGAGCCAATTGGTCTTGAGAAGATAGTCGCCTAGATCTGGTTTTAATTTACCATGGTAGCACGGCATCGTGTCCATATACAAGTTGATAGGATGAAACTTTAGTCGAACCATGACACGCCATCCGATATGACCATAAAGCCTCACTTAACAACGTATGCCACCTCCTAGGATTTTCTTCAATCTTTCGTTTGATAAGTTTAATAATCCCTTTGTTAGATGCTTCGGCTTGTCCATTAGCTTGAGCATAATAAGGAGAAGAATTTAACACTTTAATTCCCATACCGATTGCAAATTCATCAAACTCTCCCGATGTGAACATAGTACCCTGATCGGTAGTAATTGTCTGAGGAATACCAAATCGGTAAATAATATGCTCTTTCAGAAAATCAATCATATTGGTCGATGTAACTTTCTTCAAAGGAATAGCTTCAACCCACTTAGTGAAATAATCAGTGGCAACTAAGATGAATTTATGCCGTTTGCTCGATGGTGGGTAAATCTGACCGATCAGATCAATAGCCCATCCCCGGAACGGCCAAGGTTTAATAATGGGATTCATGGCCGATGTGGGCGCCCTTTGAATATTGCCAAACTTCTGACATCATTGACACCCTTTGAAATATTTAAAGCAATCCTCGAATATAGTCGGGCAATAATACCCATTTCTCCTGATCATCCACTTCATCTTAAAAGCCGACTGATGTGCTCCACACACTCCTTCATGGATTTCACCCATCAAAGTCTTAGCTTCATCATTACCTAAACATTTGAGGAGAACCCCATCTATAGTTCGATAATATAGTCTGTCCTCAAGGAGCACATACTTGGTAGCTTGAAACCGGATACGTCTCTCAACCTTCTTAGACAGATCTCTTAAATATTCAACAATCTCCTTTCTCCAATCATCGACACCGATTGCCGATAACATGTTCAGTATGGGTTGATATCCCGAAGCATGCTGAGCCAACCGATTAGCCTTCTCATTATGTAACCGAGGAACATGCTGTAATCGGAAATCTTTGAATTCCCTTAACAGTTGTATACTCTTTTCGTAATAAGTTATCAGAACTTCGCTTCGGCATTCATAACTCCCAGCTAATTGATTTATAACCAGCATAGAATCTCTGAAGATCTCAACAACATAAGCATGAACCTTTTTCAACAATTCCAACCCTTTGATCAAAGCTTGATACTCGGCCTGATTATTTGTTGACGTGGCAACAACGGCAAAGAGAACTTATACTTCCTTCCCTGAGGGGAAATTAACACTATGTCGATTCCTGCCTCCCTGTCACACGTGGATCCATCAAAGAAGTGCATCCAAGGCAAAATTCCCAAAGTTTCCACTACACCACAATGTTGAGTCACAAAATCAGCCATAATCTGCCCTTTAACTGCTTTAGCCGATTCGTAACGTAAATCAAATTCTGATAGCGCCAAAATCCACTTACCAATTCTTCCACTCATAATCAGCATAGATAGCATATATCGGACCACATCATCTTTGCATATAACAGTGCATTCGGCCGATAGCAAATAGTGGCTCAACTTAATGCAAGAAAAATATAGGGATAAGCATAACTTCTCAATGGCTGAATACCTGGTCTCAGCGTCAATCAATCTTCCACTCAAATAGTAAATCACATGCTCATTCCCTTCAAATTCTTGAATCAAAGCCGAACCGATGACCATCCCATCGGTAGACAAATACAATCTGAAGGACTTTCCTTACTGAGGTGGAATCAAGACCGGAGGATTTGTCAAATAATTCTTGATTTCATCTAAGGCTAACTGTTGCTCTTTTCCCCATATAAACTCTTGATCGGCTTTTAGCTTAAGTAAAGGACTAAAAACACGAATTTTACTAGATAGATTGGAAATAAATCGCCTGATAAAATTTACTTTGCCGATCAGAGATTGGAGCTCAGTTTTGTTGGTAGGAGCAACTATTTTGTTAATAGCATCAATAGATCTTCTGCTAATTTCAATTCCTCTCTAATGTACCATGAAACTAAGAAACTGCCCTGCCGATACACCAAATGCACATTTGTTAGGGTTCATCTTTAGACCATGTTTCCTTGTGCATTCCAACACTTTTCGTAGATCGGCAAGATGCTTTATGAAATCCCCAGACTTAACCACCACATCATCAATATAAATTTCCACCAGCTTGCCGATGAACTCATGAAAGATAAAATTCATAGCTATTTGATAGGTAGCACCAGCATTTTTCAAGCCAAAGGTCATGACTACCCACTCAAACAATCCAACATGACCTGGACATCTAAATGCAGTCTTTGGAATATCTTCCTCAGCCATGAATATCTGGTTATATCCTGCATTGCCATCCATGAAGCTGATAACTCAATGCCCAGCTGCAGCATCAACTAGCAAATCGGCAACTGGCATTGGGTAACCATCCATCAGTGTAGCTTTGTTAAGATTTCTAAAATCAATGCAAACTCGAAGCTTACCATTTTTCTTGTAAACTGGAACAACATTGGAAATCCACTCGGCATACCGACACTGCCGAATAAATTTAGCTTCGATAAGTTTGGTTATTTCAGCCTTAATATCAGGAAGAATATTAGGATTACATCGGCGAGCTAGCTGCTGATGTGGCCAAAACCCATACTTGATAGGCAACCGATGTTCAACAATAGATCGGTCTAAACCAGGCATCTCAGTATAATCCCAAGCAAAGCAATCTTTATATTCCTTTAACAAATCGGTTAACTATTGCTTACACTCAGAATCTAACTTAGCACTAATAAAAGTAGGCCTTGGCCTATCACCATTACCTAAATCTACTTCTACCAAATCATCGGCCGATATAAACCCCTGGCCTAATTTTCCATCGTCGGCGAACCTATCCATTAAAACTCCTCATCAGAACCGACTGCTTGGATCGGTGGAATTTCATAATCGGCAACATTGAGGAAATCTTTCTACCAAATCTCCCCTGAGATGCACCTGGTCCTCTCATAAGTGTCTGCCTCTGCCAATGCAATGACATAAGAAGAATCTCTCGGGACAATCTCGATCTTGTCACCTACCCAGTGAACTAAGCATTGGTGCATTGTTGATGGGATGCAGCAATTGGCATGGATCCAGTCTCTCCCTAGTAGCAGATTGTACACACCTTTTCCACTGATGACGAAGAAAGTTGTTGGCAAGGTTTTGCTATCGATGGTTAACTCGACACATATTGCTCCCTTAACCGGAGACACATTTCCCTCAAAGTCCTTTAACATCATATCGGTCTTGGTCAAATCTTGATCTCCTTTCCCAAGTTTCCGATAGACTGCATACGGCATGATGTTAATAGCAGCTCCACCATCAACTAATATCTTGGTCATCGGCTGACCATCAACTCTTCCTTTGACGAACAGAGCTTTAAGATGCTGCCTTTCATTGTCGGCGGGCTTTTCAAAGATAGTTGTCATTAGATGCAGAGCCAACTGAGCTATCTGGTCCGAAAAATCCAGCTCCTCATCATCACTAGACGGTGCAAGAAACTCTATCGGCAACATGAATACCATGTTAACATCTGCTGATGGCCCTTTTCCTTTGGGATCCGGCTGCCGCTGATCTCCAGATTTGCCAAGATCCTCTCCTTTGCTCAAGTCTTCTCGTCTTTCGCGCTGCAGCCTTCTTTTCTATGTCCTAGTTAAGCCTTCTGGACACCACGGAGGAAGTTGTGGCTGCCTTGCCGATGGGCGACGACTTTCTCTTGATTCCATTCGATAGGTATTAGCATCCCTGCAAAATATGAACTCATCGGGAACTCGAGCATTTGCCATCTCTTCAAGCTCCTCTTGGTTCCTGGGAAAGTACCCAACACGGTCACCAAGTCTATTATGCACACTGAGCCTGCCCCCAGCCGATCATGAACTGAGGCTCTTCCCCTAATCGGCTCATTAGATCGTCGATCATCGTTTTGATACTGCCGATTAGGTCTATCATATCGATCATAACCATTGCATTCAGGGAAATCTCTAATAGTGGGCAGTTTAATATTCTGCTCCCAGCAATGAATAAAGAATGGGCAATTCCAGTGATCTTTATGCCCATTCCACTCCTGTCGGCATCGATCTTGCTCCCGACGATAGTCCTCCTGTTGGCGCCGATACCAATCCTCGCGTTGCTGCCAAGTCTCCCGATGCCTTCTATGAGTTATCACAATGCCAGATCGGGGAGGCCTTCCTGAGCTAGTTCCTTCCTGAATTAAACCCTTTCCTTTAGCATCGGTAGCAGTAATTTGATGCTGAGGGTCCACCGATGCACTTCTTTTAGCTGCTTCTGATGTCAAGACCTTGGTTTTTCCCTTAGCATCCAACATATTTTTTGGGAAAGGATGTTGATCGATCTTCATCGGCTTCTGAGCTTTAGAATTATCAAACTTGATTCTCCTAGATTCTATAGCCGATTGCAGCTGTTGCCTGAAGACCTTGCATTCATTTGTACTGTGGGATGTTGCGTTGTGCCACTTGCAATATTTCATCTTCTTTAATTCTTCAGCCGATGGAATCACATGATTGGGTGATAATTTGATTTGCCCTTCCCGATGTATAAAATCAAATATCCTATCGGCCTTGGTGATGTCAAATGCAAACTTTTTTGTCTCTTTATGCCCAAAAGGACAAGACATCGGCTTCTTGGTTTTCACCCACTCTGCCAAGCCGATGACTGGTTCCTCATCAGAATCTGAGCTTGCTGCTTCATCAACGAATGACACCTATTTGTTCCATGCCCTTTTAGGTTCAAAAGGCTTAATGTCTTGGTCAGAAATCCTCTGTACCAAATGACTCAGACTCTCGAACTCCTAGGAAGCATATTTGTCTCTGATATGTGGTAGCAGTACCTGAAAAGCCAAATCGGCTAGGTGCCAATCATCTAGAACCAGACTATAGCATCTATTCTTGACTTCTTGCAACCTCTGCACAAATCTTTCAACCGATTCATCTTTGCGTTGCTTCAACCTGACCAAATCGGTAATTTTCTTCTCATGAACTCCAGAGAAGAAGTACTTATGAAATTGCTTCTCTAGATCGGCCCAAGTAATTACTGAGTTGGGAGGTAACGATATAAACCAGGTAAAGGCCGATCCAGACAAAGATGACGAGAACAGACGAACCCTCAACTCATCTCTGTTAGCAGCTTCCCCACACTGGATGATGAACCTGTTGACATGCTCCATAGTTGATGTATCATCCTGTCCAGAAAACTTAGTAAATTCTGGTACCTTGTACCGATTTGGGAGTGGAATTAAATCATATGCAGGAGGATACGGTGTCTGATAAGAGTAAGTGTTGACTTTGGGTTTTATCCCAAATTGGTCTCTCATTACTTCAGCAATCTTATCGGCCCAATAAGCATCGACATCTTGCCGATGAGGCAGTTGTGGATCTGGCACCTGCTGATATGCTTCCACATGTCTCTGAGGTGCACGATCTGTATGGAACATGGGGTTAATCATCTAACCACCAATCTGCTGACCAAGATTCATCGGCTGGTTGACCAACCATGGATTCTGAAACCTAGGTTGGATTTGGCCTTGTTGAAACCCTAGAGCTTGATGATTCTGCTGAGGCATCTATGGAAAGACTAACTGTATTGTCCTTCCACTGGTAGCATTCATCGGCATAAACCCTACCGATGACTGGTAATTGGGCATTATCATTGAATTGACATACCCTGGCTGTGTCATAAACCTATGCTGCATCGGCATTGAATCTACCGATGCGTTAGGCATTTGGAACATTGGAACTTGAGAATTCCCAGTGTAAGGTCGTGCAGTAGTAGTTGTAGTATACTGGGGACTCTGATTCATCGGCGGATTTGGAGGTGCCGATGCCATCAGAGCCTTGCCTGTTAAGTCAGCCACTTGAGATGTTCTGAGAGTCTTTGCCATCAAATCTGGGGGCATACCATAACCCCACCAGTTGGGAGGAACATAACCTGACATTGCCGATGCCAATAGATCTGTAGCAAGCTTGATTGACTCGTCTGATGTTCATGGATTGGTCGTCATTTGTGTAGATTGCGCATTAGTGATCCCTAATGTGCTTGGAGGAGAAGTAACTTCTGTACCCACGATGGCTGTAGTAGCCGATGGAGCCGTGACCAATGATGACCCTAGCTGATGATAGGCAGGACCCACATAATTCGGTGGTAACTGTCCTTCTTTGAAAGTTCTAGCCACAGCATTGAAAACCGTGTTGGACAGCCCACCAGCTTGATTGATCAAAGCACGGTTAATCGCATTGTCAACCATATCTTGCAATTTACTAGGATTGGCTTCAAAAGTTATTTGCCGAGGTGCCGGCAATGCTTCCTTTTGGATCACCTCGCCACTCCTGTTGATACTGAAGGATTTCAAGCATTGCTGCTTGTACTCCTCCATGGCTTTTGCCATAGCTTGCTTCTGCTCATCTCTGAGATTGGCCTCCGTCACAGGGATAACGTTCTCCAAGTCAAAATCGGTGTTCGACATGTTGATCTTGATCTTGAATATGTCCCACTGGGCATGCCAAAAGATGTGTTGGTGCAAAATCCGATCTACAAACACAAAGGGCTAATACCCGATTCAAACGTTAAGGCGTGCCAACCGATTTGACCTTACAATTGACAAACGTGGTAACTCGAACACTTTAGGCCCGACAACAGCGATGCGCCCGGATGTCACAGCCAAGAGGTGCTCACGCGGAACTTGAGAAACCACCGAGCTTAAGTCGATGATTTCCTAAGAACTCGTAGTAAAAAGAAAATATGACGAAGTCGTCAAAAAAGTAGATGCTGGAATATGAGTAAAAACTTGTGTTTGATTGATTGATAGATCATTACATTGCCCTAGGGTCTACATTTATACCCTGTCCAAAGAGCTACAATCAGACACGACTAGGACTCAAATTCCAAATTAAATGGAAACCGTATACAAAGCGAATTCTAACAACTAAGGAAAATATTAAAATACCCCGTAACCGATCGGGACACCATCAGAATCAATCGGCAACTTCCGCGCTTTTCTTCGGAGTCATCGGCAGATTACCCGTCCACCGTCATCGGCAAACACTAGCATTGGTCATCGGCACGAATACATCACCACTTCTGGACCTGGTCATATTCGATTGTTTCCCATCGTCAGTCACCTTCATCGACAACTTTCCTACAGACTGGTCACCACTGCTCCATCTGGCGATCTATACCTCATTAACTCCAAATGCATATCAAAAGATACGTGTCCAAAAACGGTGTCAACACCATGACTAAGTCCTTACGGAGAGCAGAGACAGGTACGCCCGGCAACCGGACCAACCAACAGTACCCGCTCCCCTTTCCTCAACAAACCACGATGCTCGCAAGCACCGCAACATCTCCATCACCGAAGTGACCTTTATCCACCATTGGAGCATTAGTCATCCTTGAAGAATTCATTATGCAAGATTATTACTTTTATTATTATATAGATTTGATGAGTAGAGCAGCTAAGCATAACTACTGTTCACTATTCTACCCATGTATAAAACCCTGGAGTACAAGGAATACAATAGAAAGCTAGTCAAGTCCTTAGAGTTTGTAGTATTAAGACACATGCAGTGAAAGTGAATATAATTAAATTTTATAGGTACAATATGATCAAAAGGTGCCTCCACTTTCCTTAATTCCCAGTGTACAACTGCTCAGAATTCTTTGGCTTCTTTCTTCTGATCTCCAACTTCTGCTTCGACTGTCGGTCCTTAGCTCCTGGTCTTCACTGTTGACGAACCACGCTTGTTCTACTCGTAGCAACCAAGCAACACAAACGGACAAACAAACAATCACAATTAAGAACAAGCATCAATCAATGGAAAAGCTTTGAAAAGAAGAGCGCAATAAACGACACGGCTTATTGCTACGATCGTGGCAACGCAAGAACGATTGAGAATGGAGCTATCGTTAAACGGACACGACTTTCGAGGTTCAAAGTGTAACGGAGAAGACGACTATACGCTGGTCGTATTTTATGAACACAGGTCATGGATTATTCAAAGAAATATCTGAAAGTTGAGTTGACCAAATTATAAAGAATTATAAAGTTTAGGACTAAATGTTAGTCATATTCTTTTTATAAATAACAATAAATTATTTAGGTCACTTTATCATTTATAGTTTAGAAAAGCGTAGGATTTGTGTCATAAGTTGAACAAGGCATTTATGAATTGAGATTAGGTTAAGTAGATCACAATTAATAAAATATTTATGTTGGTATTAATAACATTAATATTTGTTTATGTAAAACCCAAAGTTATCAACATAAATTGTTTTTATAGATTAAGAGGCATTTAGGTAATCATAAATCATTTTATATTTATGGTGAAAACGTAAAGTGTCAAACATGGCAGATGTCATGGCTAACGCGTAGTTTATGTCGATACGAACCTAACGCGACAAGAACGGGGTCAAACTGAGTTAAAACGCGGATTCTATAGCCAAAACTAGGTCAGTGGCAAAACCGTGATTACGCAGAACTATTTTTCATATTTTAAATAATTAAAACTGATTTTTAAAAGCATTATGGACTTAATCTTTAAATACCAATGGATCCAGGGGCTAGATTGCTAAAAAAGGACTTAAACCTAATTACTTCTGAACTACTCAGGACCACGGGTTAATTTAGAAAAACCGCAGGGGCTTTTTCGCAAGATGGCTAGGGTCAACAGGGTTTTGGCCGCGTTGATGGCCACGCGGCGCGGTGGGGTAGGCGGGGTCCATGGCCCAGCTTTGTGGACCAGGGGGCAGCTGCGGTGGTGCTGAGGCCACGGCGGCGGCGCCATTGCCGGCTCCGGCAAGCTCACCACGGGGGCGCTGCAGGGCACGGAAGGGCGCAGTGAGGGCACGATCGCGTGCGGCTCAGCATCGCAAACTCGATTCGAGGCACCATGGCGGCTGTGGCTAGCCGAGGATAGCGCGACGCTGTTGGGTATTCTTAACGTCATTACCAAAAATAGACTTAGTTTTCTAATTCTGATAACGGCACCAAAAAAGCTAAACCTATCTCTCATGCCACTTAAGCCAAGTTGTCATCCCCAGCATGACATAAGAGACGCGGTATTGAAATATGCAATTGCTCATCTAGATAAATAACAAATGGGATCTACAAGGGCACAGATTAATACCGATGTAGCATTTTAACCAGGAAGTATTTCAGGTATCGTTATTTATATTTTTACCACTGGGAAGGGATTAGCAATCATCAATGTTGATGGTAGAATGGAATATAAGATTGAGTATCTATCATTGCATGTATAATTGAGAACATTTATCTAACTCTTTCATACAGGGATAAGTGTCACATAAAAGATATATATAAGGTAATGAATAGTGACAAAGATAATTAATTTGATCAGCATAACTTAGCCACATATAAATATGATAAGCACCTCAATTAGATATTCTAGCAAGTCATTAGCATGGAATTAGAACAAACTACAAGAATATTTCCTAAGTTATTCTTAACTATACACTCTAGCATATCATAGTTAGTGTAATTATACTTAGCAATCATTGTGAGACAAGATTACGCCCATACATAGTGATATTATTAAGGAATATGAGAAACATCGCAATCACTCCCCTGTAATAATGTTTCTCTGCCAGCCCAATACACGAGAGGGGGACTATATAAGAATCAATAGAGCTGTGACTACCACGAACTACCCCGCGATCTGGCATATAGGGTACAATCGTAGATAAATACGGTATAAGCACCACGCCTACACAATTTCGATCATTTACCCATGGATCCAATGGATAAACGCTATACGATCCTAAACATGTATATAAATCTAAAGTATATAACTATGATAAACTAAGAACAATATAATTGCGAATATAAACAAGTAGAGCAAAGTCATAAGCAATATATTGAAATAGAACAAAGTCATATTCATAATATTGAAGAACAAAGATGAACAATTGAATAGAGAATTACCAAGAATCCTCTTGACAGATCCGGAAACCAATCGAAGATTGACTCCTTCTAGTTCTAATCCTATGTAGCTATGCTAATCTAGATGTTTAATTGATGTGGTGGCTCTAGGCTTGATTAGAGGCTTCTTCTCCCTTGATGAATAATGAATTAGGGTTGAGAGGTCCTCTCCTCCAAGGGCCAGGGGATCTAGTTTTATAGTCCTTTCAAGTGAATATGGGCCGTTGGGTCAAACCGACATTGATTGAATGGTTATCCTTGATCCTTTAGGTTGGTGGAGCGTAATCCCAAAAGAGAGTTCTGATTGGACTCTAACAGGGGGTGGGCCCCCTAGTCCCAAGGGCGGGCGCCCTGGCCTAGGCTCCGTTTTGCCTTTGCTTTGTTCCCGTGGCTTCTGGAGTCTTCTAGATGTAAGATAATTGCGCGGAACGTTGCATCTCTATGTAATCCCGACGTGTGGGCCTTTCTTCCGTATTTCCTGATAACCCCCTACAAAAATAGACAAACACCAAAACTCATGAAATTCTGTTAGATAAAACCCTAAGTCTTGATGTTGATTTCATTTGGATCCTTTTCTTTGTTTATTTGTTAGTTAAATTTGATACTTAAGGACCGTCAACAAACTCCCCAAGCTTACCTCTTGCTCGTCCCTAAGCAAGGATAATCTCAGCGATGGATCAGAAGTTGTTGTAATGTCTTTAAAAGTTGACGGTACACATGCTTTTAAATAAGATCTCATCTCTGAGTTAGAGTAAACTGTCAAGACTTAAAACTTATTCATTTTACCTTTCACCATGGGACTTGTAACCGTCACTTCTGTCTTGAGTAGTTAAAAGATAGAACAGTCTAGTCAAGTGCCATGTCTCTTATTCTTGATCAGCTATAGCATTGGAGTTTTTGTAGGTTTTCAAATAAAACTTAGAGATTCCTTGTATGACTCTCTCAGATCTCTCTTTTGTGGTATTTTTGGATCCTTACCAAGGCAGTGATGGTATATGCCTTCTCTCAATATATGTGGTATTTGTGGTATAAGGCATAGTGACATTGCCTTCTCTCTCATCCTACTCCAATAAGGCTTTTGATATCTGGAGCTCATAGGTGGGAGATAAAGTATACATACTCACAAGACATTTATTGCATAGTCAAACCATGGATCCAGAGAAACAAGTCAATAAGTCAAATCAAGATGTGCATGTATGGCAAATGAATGGGGTATGGTGATGATGGTGAAAACAATGGTGAAAGTCTAATTCTACTTTTGCTCTTTGAGGGGATACATACCTTCCTTGCTCTTTGAAACTTTGTGAGGAGAATGAGATGCTCTATATTTTCTTTTTCTTTCCTCTCAAGTGGGCATCTTGTACCCCTAATTCTACTGTCAGACACTTGTCCATTTTTACCTCTCGTCTCACTTTTTCTTTTCTTTCGAGGTTCCAGGCACTTGCCCCATTTTATTTCCTCGTATCTCTTTTTTTAGAGCACTCATCTCCTGAAATAATATAGCAAGTGGTAGTAACCAAGATAACTTGAGCATTTATTTTACAGGGGAAAACAGAAATGTTTTTGGCTATTCTCTCATGGATTAGGAGTAGAATATTTTTGGGTAGTTCTTGAGATGGAAATGAGTGGATATATGTGGATGCGTATTTCCGGAGTAGAAACAGCATGTTTGAGTGAACGTGCAAGTGAATCTTGATTTAACCACATGACAAGCTCCTAAAGGTCTACATAGCTTGACCACACTCAGTGCTCATAAGTAGTAAAAAGTAAACGTGTGGCCCAAAGTCTAGCAAGCATGTATATATGGCTGTGGTAGGAATTTAAACTCTCATCATACAGCAACTCATCATGCAATATTTTAAAGATTTTAAAAGATGAAATTCTCCAGAATTCTAGCATCTCTAGGAACAGATAAACAGCAGCTCAACCTTCCCATATCATATCCGTTAACAACTTAGCCTTCAGATCAAGTTCTCTTCCCACAAGTTCAGGTTTAGAGCAAGCTTTAAATTATAATAGTTATGTCTAAACTTGAGAGAAAACACAAATTTGAAAATTAGGCAGTGCAACTATTCATCACATCCATGCTAGAGTTTTATTATTAAGATTTAGTTTAGCATAGCCACTTTATTTATTTATTAAACACACTAAGTAAAAGATATATATATAAGCACAAAATCTTTATTTGGTTTTTCATAGTTATGTATATTTATATTTTAATGTAGTATAAGTATAAAGGTAGATAGGAATACTTAGCGAGATAAATGGGGGTGCTCTCCCCCAACCTGAATTTCGACGTAATTTCTTTTTGATGTAGCTAGCAGGTGGAAGAGGAGTATTTGAAAGTTGGTAGCACCCTAACAACGATTAATATGTCCTCCGTCTGCTAGTCTTCTTAATTCTTAAATTCTATGGAGCTCAAATAGACAACAAAGCTTTGTGGAACTGATTAAGTAAATACCTAGCCTTTATCATGTTGATCCTCCTAAATAAATATTACTCCCTATTTTTATATTTTCGTTTTATAAAGCAGAAATAAATATTTATTTTATTTTTATGCCACCACAGTGAATGTACTTATGGGTTTCATGTCACTCGTATACTCACATGGGGCTTACTGTTTTTTAACATTTTTATTTTCTTTTCAGGATAGTATGAACATGATTAACTAAGCAAACTGTTTTAAATAATTGAAAGGGAAAGGATAACTACCAAGTTTACCTCTTGGCAAGGCGTTCGTGTTTTTTAAGTCCTCCGAACGGGACTCTCCGCTTTCTCAATTGTCCTGGGATTCGTTGGGTGGCGTAGTCGGTGCTTCCGGTAGCGCCTCCTCTTCATGTATAGTTATCTTCTCTTTCCACACCTGACTCGGTGCTACGGTCTCCTCTGGATAATTCTGTTTAAACTGTATGTCTTCAGACCTTACCACTTCTCCTTCATAGTCTGCCCATCTATCCTTGATGATCTGCCTCCTCTGGTTGCGGTTGCGCCGTTTTCTAACCTGCTTAGAGTCTTCAACGATGTAGTTAGGGTCGGTAAAATAACGACGTACCTTCTCTGAGGGGAAATGTATATGAACTTCTCCAGTTCCAATGTAGATGATTGCTTTAACGCTGCTGAGGAACGGTCTTCCAAGGATGATGGGTGGATCGTATTCGTCTTCTCCCATGTCAATAACCTGAAAGTCTGTATAGACAAAATGATCGTCTATTTTGACATGAACATCAGTTACTATACCTTTAAGCTCTCGAAATGTCTGATCTGCCATCTGGAGCTGATTGTATGTTAGTTTTAGGGGCATGGTTCCAAACAAGAGTCGATAGGTGACTGCGGCCATTATGTTGACGCCCGATCCGGTGTCGCAAGTCGTCTTGTAGAAGTTGTATCCATTTATGGAGCAATAGATGCTTGGCATTCCTGGGTCGTCCTTCTTAGTCAGAAATGGTGACTTAAGTTGATGATCTTGACCTCCATGAACTGCAGTGACCATTTTTGCTGACTCGGTCCGCACTTGCTTGTTCCTGTTCGTCCTATTGGTTCTGTTCCTTGGTTCATGTCGAGATTGCTGTGGGATTTCTGTAGTCTTGTTCTTGAAAGAAAACGTCTCCTTTCTCCCTTTGATGTAGAAACTGATCTTGGTAGCACTAGCGTAGATGACAGCTCCCGAGGTGTTTAAGAATTGCCTTCCTAAGATGATGGGTGCCCTCTCATCATTACCGGTCTCTATCACCACGAAGTCTGCTGAGGCGTATAAGGTACCAACTCGGACACAAAGGTTCTTCAATATTCCTTCGGAAAACTTCTCGTCTGATCTGCAAACTGCAAACACATGGTTGTTTCTGATAAAGGATATGTAAAGAATTTTCCGTAGAGTACCCTGGGCATAATGTTGACACTAGAGCCAAAGTCGCAGAGTGCTTCTAGGAAGTCCACCATGCCGATGGAGATCGGGATGACGGGGCATCTTGGATCGCCTCACTTGATCGGCACAAGGTCAGTAGTAACTTCAGTGACGGGGTTACTCTAGTTACCTGCATCAAACATGCCTACAAGATTTGCAGATTCTAATCCTTCCGGTTGTGATGGTATACCGGGGTTAGTAGTAGGAACAGCAACAACTATTTGATTTAACTGAGATTCAATCATTTTATTAAAGCTAATTTGATTCATGATGGCAGTAGAGAAATTATCCATTCTATTATTTATATTTTCTAGCATTTTATCATTAGATGCCAATTTTTTAGATAGGTTATCCATTATCTTTCCTTGATTAGACACTAACTCTCTCAGAGGTGGAAAATTATTATTGTTGTAAGAATTTTTACCTTGATAATTACCTGAGTAGTTAGGTCTTTGTTGATTCCAACCTTGATTTTGTTGAGGATGGTTGTAGTAGTTGTTGTTGTTGTTGATGATGTAGTTCACACCCTCAAGCTTCTCAGGGCAGTGATTGCCTGAGTGTCCAGTATCTCCACACTCCTCACAAGTCATGTGAGAGTCGTAGATGTGCATAACTTCTTTCTTATCTCCAGCTCTATCATCGAGCTTCTTCATGAGCAGGTCTAGCTTTGCAGACAGTATGTCTACCTCC
Organism: Sorghum bicolor; assembly: GCF_000003195.3. Classification (NCBI taxonomy): domain Eukaryota; kingdom Viridiplantae; phylum Streptophyta; class Magnoliopsida; order Poales; family Poaceae; genus Sorghum; species Sorghum bicolor. The sequence continues at coordinate 32,306,012 of NC_012877.2, read as the reverse complement.
TTGAGCTGATGCATACCTCCACCTTTCTTGCGTGTCTGAGTCCTTTCTTCATTCCAGCTTTGGTTGGACGCCATCTTCTCCACTAGAGTTGTGGCTTGTGATATGGTAAGTGATAGGAATGCTCCTCCGGCTGCAGCATCCATGGTCTCTCGGGCACTATTGCCGAGCCCATGATAAAACGTCTGCATTAGTAGCCAACTCTCCATTCCATGATGGGGACATTCTAGGATGTAGTCTTGGAAGCGCAGCCATGCTTCTGGAACGAATTCATCATGTTGTTGCTGAAAACTTGTAATCTTCCCACGGAGAGCATTGGTCTTGCCCATGGGAAAGAACTTAGCTAGAAAGTTCGTGGAGCAGAGTGCCCACATAGTATTCTTCTCCTTTGTAACGTAGAACCACTACTTCGCTCTTCCTAACAATGAGAATGGGAAGAGGAGAAGTAGTATAGCATCTCTGGGGACTCCTGATATGGTGAATGTGCTGTAAATCTCCAGGAAGTGTTGGAGATGAGCACTAGCATCTTCGTGTGCCTTCCCATAGAACTGGTTGGATTGCACCATGTTGATAAGTTCAGGCTTGAGCTCAAAGTTGCCATCGATCTCTGCAGCAGGTCCAGTGCGGATGTTGTCCGTAGTGGGAGCTGAGAACTCACGGATCGATTTGTTCGCCATGGCTTCGAACTCTGAAGACAAGTTCTGGTGATCTTCTTGATTGGATGAAGCTTCGTGCTGAAGTGTTGATGATCTCTTCTTGAGCTTGGCTCTTGTTTTCTGAATAACACTTCGGGATTGTCAACAAAATTTCCTGGAAGATGTCTTCTATTCATACATTACCCTGCATAAGATAAAATAGAAAAATATCGGGGTAAAACTATATGAGAGAATTGATAAGCTCAATCATATTAGTGATGCAAATGATAACTCAAAATCCTATATTCATTCCTAATTAGTAATCAACCTTCCCCGGCAACGGCGCCAAAAAATGCTTGTTGGGTATTCTTAACGTCATTACCAAAAATAGACTTAGTTTTCTAATTCTGATAACGGCGCCAAAAATGCCAAACCTATCTCTCATGCCACTTAAGCCAAGTTGTCATCCCAAGCATGACATAAGAGACGCGGTATTGAAATATGCAATTGCTCATTAGATAAATAAAAAATGGGATCTGCAAGCGCACAGATTAATACCGATGTAGCATTTTAACCAGGAAGTATTCTAGGTATCGTTATTTATATTTTTACCACTGGAAAGAGATTATCAATCATCAATGTTGATTATAGAATGGAATATAAGATTGAGTATCTATCATTGCATGTATAATTGAGAACATTTATCTAACTCTTTCATATAGGGAGAAGTGTCACATAAAAGATATATATAAGGTAATGAATAGTGACAAAGATAATTAATCTGATCAGCATAACTTAGCCACATATAAATATGATAAGCACCACAATTAGATATTCTAGCAAGTCATTAGCATGGAATTAGAACGAACTACAAGAATATTTCCTAGGTTATTCTTAACTATACACTCTAGCATATCATAGTTAGTGCAATTATACTTAGCAATCATTGTGAGACAAGATTACGCCATGAATAGTGATATTATCAAGGAATATGAGAAACATCGCAATCACTCTCCTATAATAATGTTGCTCTGTGTTGACGGTCGTTAAGTATCAAATTTATTTATCAAATAAACAAAGAAATGGATCCAAATGAAATCAACATCCAGACTTAGGGTTTTATCTGACAGAATTCCACGAGTTTTGGTGTTTGTCTATTTCTGCAGGGGGTTATCAGAAAATACGGAAGAAATACCCACACGTCGGGATTACATAGAGATATCAACGTGCCGCGCAATTATCTTACATCTAGAAGACTCCAGAAGCCACGGGAAGGAAGCGGAGGCCAAACGGAGCCAGGCACTAGGCGCCCGCCCAGTTGACCAGGGCGTCCGCCCCCCTTCTGAGTCCAATCAGCACTCTCTTTTGGGATCAATCTCCACCGACCTAAAGGATTAAGGATAACCGTTCAATCAATGTCGGTTTGATCCAACGGCCCATATTCACTTGAAGGGACTATAAAACCAGACCCCCTGGCCCCTAGAGGAGAGAGCCTCTCAACCCTAATTCATTATTCCTCAAGGGAGAAGAAGCCTCTGATCAAGCCTAGATCCACCACATCAATTAGACATCTAGATTAGCATAGCTACATAGGATTAGAACTAGAAGGAGTCAACCTTCGATTGGTTTCCGGATCTGTCAAGAGGATTCCTGGTAATTCTCTAATTGTTCTTCTAATTGTTCATCTTTGTTTTTCAATATTATGAATATGACTTTGTTCTACTTCAATATATTGCTTATGATTTTGCTGTACTTGTTTATATTCAAGATTATATTGTTCTTAGTTTATCATAGTTATGTACTTGACTTAGTTAGATTGGATCTATATACATGTTTAGGATCGTATAGCGTTTATCCATCAGATCCATGGGTAAATGATAGATATTGTGTAGGCGTGGTGCTTATACCGTATTTATCTGCGATTGTACCCAATATGCCCGATCGTGGGGTAGTTCATGATAGTGACAGCTTCATTGATTCTTATATAGTCCCCCTCTCGTGTATTGGGCTGGCAGAGCAACATTATTACAGGGGAGTGATTGCTATGTTTCTCATTTACCTTGCTAATATCACTATGCATGGGCGTAGTCTTGTCTCACAATGATTGCTAAGTATACTTGCACTAACTATGATAATGCTAGACTATATAGTTGAGAATAACTTAGGAAATATTCTTGTAGTTTGTTCTAATTCCATGCTAATGACTTTCTAGAATATCTAATTGAGGTGCTTATCATATTTATTATGTGGCTAAGTTATGCTGATCAGATTAATTATCTTTGTCACTATTCATTACTTCATATATCTTTTATGTGACACTTATCCCTGTATGAAAGAATTAGATAAATGTTCTCAATTATTATACATGCAATGATAGATACTCAATCTCATATTCCATTCTATAATCAATATTGATGATTGCTAATCCCTTCCCAGTGGTAAAAATATAAATAACGATACCTGGAATACTTCCCGGTTAAAATGCTACATCGAATTAATCTGTGCGCTTGCAGATCTCATTCATTATTTATTTAGAAGAGCAATTGCATATTTCAATACCGTGTCTCTCATATCATGCTAGGGATGACAACCTGGCTTAAGTGGTATGAGGGATAGGTTTGGCATTTTTGGCACCGTTATCAGAATTTAAAAACTAAGTCTACTTTAGGTAATGATGTTAAGAATACCCAACACTCTGCCAGCCCAATACACGAGAGGGGGACTATATAAGAATCAATGGAGCTGTCACTACCACGAACTACCCCGCGATCTGGCATATAGGGTACAATCGCAGATAAATACGGTATAAGCACCATGCCTACACAATATCTATCATTTACCCATGGGTCTAATGGATAAATGCTATATGATCCTAAACATGTATATAAATCCAATCTAACTAAGCCAAGTATATAACTATGATAAACTAAGAACAATATAATTGCGAATATAAATGTCACAGAACCGACCAAATTATAAGAGTTCAAGTGTAGAAACGATCGACAAGCAATCAAGTTTCCAAACTTGAGCCCATATAATCCCGGTAGTCAATCAAAATCACGAAGGACATCAAACCAACTCGCAACAAACCAAGATCGTAATAGTTCAGCATAAACACAACGAATGTTACATAGTCATTCATTGCCGTCGAAGCGGCACCACATCGGAGTATTAAATTATTACAACACTGGTTCGAAGTAGCGGAAGCAAAATAGTTACACACACAATCCAAAGTTCAGTTCATAAGTTCGGGTTAGTGCCAGAGTCTATGCCATCCTTCCAAAAGCATCAAAGACGAGATTATTAGAGAACCGTGCCCAACGGTTAGTCCTCATCCCCAGCGGGATGGAGACAGGTCTTGCAGAAACCGTCATAGAAGATGTCATCTGCAACAGGTGGGAATAAACCCTGAGTACGAGAATGTACTCAGCTAGACTTACCCGTCTAGTAAAACATAAAAGACACCAAGGATCATGCAAGGCTAAATATCAAGTGGAGCCGGTTGACTCACCTTTTGCCAAAAGCTTAAATTACAATTAAGTTATTTTGGAAGCATCATATTTATTTATCATCAGCCTATCACTAGATTAGCACCTATACTACAACACATCACTTGATTATTACAAACAATAATAACCATATCAAATTCATCATATGTTCTTCTTGCTATCATCATTATCATGAACCAAGTTCATTAGTGAATGCTACGTTTGCCGCTGCTCTGTCAAGTTCTCACTAACCGGGAGAGACGGCGATTCGAATCGAATTCCTAGCCAGCTGGAGGATTATTCCTAGCACTCACCCAAGCATCCCCTGCCGGAGAGCCAACGGGTCACCTTTGGTACAACTCAGGAATCGCGGCTCCGATCAGCGCCGCACTCCCAGGGCTACCACTCTGCCAGGGAGGTCAGGAATTTTAACTCACCTGCCTTTGGACTTACGCCAATGGTCCCCCGCACACCGCACTTCCTCCGGTAGTGCGCACTTTATACTTGCCGGTCTTCCGGCCTGAGTCATACTACTCGGCTTCGCGGTCGGAACGAGTTATCCGGCCAACTAAGTGTCAGGCATGCGTTCAACATGACAAGAGGACGTACAACGATCGGTCCTTAGCTGCCACAGACGGAGTTACTACAAACTTGCAAAACTCCGCCCGGCTTAAGTCAATTTAATCAGGTTCCATCCACGATAGCACATATAGACCATCGTGATCCGACATAACCCTATCTCGCGCAGGTGACAGGATATCACCCGACTTCTACCGGTTAAAGCATGGCTAAGCTGCTACTCGATCCTAACTCTACAACCAGGGTGTGGAGAGTTATCTGACCAAGGATAGAGTAGAATGCAGCAAGGGTTTTCATCACAACTCCTAAACTTAATGCATCAATAGATAAAACATATTAAGTAAACTTTTGAAAGTAAAGGGAGACTTAGAATGCTCCGGGGCTTGCCTTTCACGAACGACGCCGGCTCGTGATTCAGGCACTCAACTTCTTCTTCGGGCTCCTCGAGTCCAGCTTGCTGGACCTCCACCTCCTGGTTGCCTTCCTGGCCTTCGGGATTCGCTTGGAGCTCGAAGGAAACGGTCACGTCCGGTGCACCTATTGCATGCTCGAACAATAAGAAGATGCACATGCTAAAGATGAATACCTAATAACACAAGCAACTCACTGGATACTCATTTACGGAGCAAAAGTTATACAAGCTCACACAAGCAAACAAGTTAGCTTAGCCCCAAAACCTATCCTGATACCAAAACAGCAATCAACATAAAACAGGAGTAACCTGGTAATTAAATCATAACTAATGATAGACAGATCCAACAAACACAAATAAAGACATTCTGGAAAGCTTATGAAATTGTCTACAAATCATCTTTAAACACCTCAGCATGATTCAAACATTAAGCCAGTCATTTAAACAGAGTTCCAGGTTCTGTCCCAGAAAAACAGAGAACACCTATTTCTGAAACCCAACTTGGAACAGCTATAACTTTTAAACTACTTGGCCAAATGACCTCAAATTTAAACCACAGCTAGCTCTATAAGTTTAGAACAACTTTGATTTAGACAAGTTTCACAGAAAGTCAAGTTATCATTAAGCAAAGTTAAATTGCTCACTTGCTGTCCAGAACAGCATTTAACCCTATAGTTAATTATTTAATGGCATGACCAAAACACAAACAATGCCAATCACATAGCTTATGAGCACAAACATATTACCAGATTACCAGAACATCAGATGGAAACCCCAAAACATTTACTTAACAAGGCATTTATTAATTAATTCTAAATAAGAGCATAATTACAAGATACTAGTCAAATTGCTCCGAAAAATCTACAAAAATTACAGAAGCACAAGGACATCATCAAAGTATCACCATAAAAATTTCAGAGCAATTGCACATACCAAATTAAAGATATACATTTAACATGTGCCTAGATGTTTATTTCATAAATTCAGAAACATGACTTATATTATGCCAAACAACAGATTTCAGATTATTTACACATTAGGAATGCCATAAACCAGTTTACTACCAAAGTAGAGCACCAGCATAAGTACCATTTATTTTATATGATTTAATTAAAGAAACAAGCCACATTTCAATCATAAACTACATATCAAAGCTGCAGTATTCCAAAAATCATGAAATATTTACCAAAGTACTCTAATACCATACAGAGGCTACCACAAAATTTTCAGAGCAAACTAAGCAATATAACCAGAGATATGCATTTATCCATGAATAACAAGATTAAATCCTTAAAAAATAATTTCCCAGAAAACATGGTTCATTTTATATTTTTATTAAAACCTAGCCATCTCAAAGAATACCACAAAATTGGTTTCACAATTTTTGGATCTCAGAAACCGGAGATATGATTTTTGCAAGAAAGCCAAAAATCAGGATTTTGAATAAAAGAAAAGGAGGGAAAGAGGAGACACTGACAGTGGACCCCATCTGTCAGGTCCGTCTTCCCCGCGGCCGAGGCGACGTTCGCCGGTGATTTCTCCGCAACGGCGAGGTCTCCGGCCAAACCACGGGCATCAGCGTGATCCCCAAACCCTAACGAATCGATTGACCCCCTTTTTCCCACGGCGGAGCCACCGGAAGGAGCTCACCGTCGACGATGGCAGCTCGGCGGAGGTGCTCGGCGTTATGTCGGAGCCCTCAGGCCGGTAGAGTGCAACCTAAGGCCTTCTACAGCACCAGTGGACTACGACGAAGCTTCCTAGGTACACAGCTTGGCCTGGATCCTCGTGGAACAAGCTGGCCACGAGAGCACCCATCTCCGGCGGGAGCACGGCGGCGCTGCGTACCGTGTCCGGCGACGGAGAGCTTGGTAGAGCGTCCACCAAGTGGCGCAAAAGCTCTCTAAGGACCTAAGCTACCTCTAGGACCAAACTAGAGACGACGGGAGGCTTCACAGAGCTCGGCATTGAGTTCGCCGGAGAAAACGGTCATGGCGACCCGATTTGGGGGAAGAAGGAAATGTCGGCTCACTGGTGGGATTCTCGGCGAGTTAGAGGGTGGAGATTGTAGAGCGGTTCACGGCGGAGCTTTGGGTGAAGTTTGGTGAGCAATGGCGCAGCAGGGAACGCGCGCGAGCTCGCCGGAGTAAGCTCACGGAGAAGAGCTCTCGGCGGCCGCGTTTCTAGCGAACTGGGCGAGGGAGAGCGAAGTGGACGCGTCCACTCTGCGCGGGGCGTCGCCGTGGACGTCATGCGCGCGCGCTGAGCTGACGAGCGGGGCCATCGCTGGCGTACGGACAACATCTGGCGGACAGGTGGCGTCCTGGCCATTCCCGACGGTGAGCTCGGTTTCGATTCAGAGACAAAGGTGACCGACTGACAGAGCAACTTCACCAAAGATTATCTCCCAAACCAGACCGAGTTAGAAGATGATGCAGTTGACAAAGTTGGAGTTCCAAACGAGTTCTACAACTTTGTCAATTGGAGCAAAGGCCAGATCGGCCTGGATTGAAAGATATGGAGTTTTCAAAATCGATCGAGCAAACTGGTTTCATCTCAAGACTTAGAAAATTTTCTAAGTGTTGGAAACAGCCCCAAATCTGCATTGTGGGCCACTTTTGAGATATTTGTGATCATTTTCATGAGATGGCCATAAAACAACTTTTGTTCCTTATAAAATTTGCTACAACTTTGCTGTAGGAAGTTTTGACATGCAAACATTTTATGAAACACTTTTTGAAAGCCTAATCAAAAGAGGTTTCTAGGGCCTATTTTCATAAGTATGACTTAGAAGCATAATTTGGAGAAGTGATCAACATGAACATTGTTCCCAAGATTAAGTTAAGCATAGATAAACTAATTACCAAGACATTAAGCACAAACACAAGCATTGATCACTCAAACATAAGCATAGGAAGCCTATTTAAGCAATTTAAAACACATTTTTGCATAGAATGACATGCCTCAAGATAGATGATGATTATGATATGCTTTGAGTAGATGATGATGCTCATGCTATGCACATGATCAATGCAACCATAACACTGGGGTGTTACAGCCCTCCCCCCTTACAAAAATCTCGTCCCGAGATTTGAAAGCTTACTGATTTTCGAAGAAGGTTTTGTAAACTTCTTTTAAATAATCTTCCGTCTCCCAAGTGGCATCTTCCTCCCCGTGGTTGCTCCACAACACCTTGTAGAGCTTAACCACACGATTACGCGTCTCCCGTTCCTTGCGATCAAGAATCGCTACAGGTTTCTCCTCATACACCAGATCTGACTTCAACTTGATATCTCGAACTTCCACTCGCTCCTCCGGTATACAAAGGCACTTCTTCAATTGTGATACGTGGAAGACAGGGAAAATAGCTCGAAGCGCAACTGGGAGTTGAACTTTGTATGCCACATCCCCTTTCTTTTCGAGAATCTGATAAGGTCCCACATAGCGAGGCGCAAGCTTTCGCTTGACTCCGAACCTTTGTACACCCTTCATCGGAGACACCTTGATGTACACATGGTCACCAACTGAAAACTCAATCGGTTTCCTTCTCTTGTCGGCATAACTTTTCTGACGAGCTTGAGCAGCTTCCAGATGTTGCTGGATAGTACGGACTTTCTGCTCAGCTTCATTCACGAAATCGATGCCATAAAACCTTCTCTCTCCGGCTTCTACCCAATTCAACGGGGTTCGGCACTTCCGACCGTACAAGGCTTCAAATGGAGCCATTTTGATACTCTCCTGATAACTATTGTTGTAGGAGAACTCAGCTAATGGCAACCACTTGACCCAAGAACCTTTTGAAGAGAGAGCGCATGCCCTCAACATATCTTCAAGGATTTGGTTAACTCGTTCAGTTTGACCAGCTGTTTGGGGATGATAAGCAGAGCTACGGACTAAATGAGTGCCAATTTGCCCATGCAGACATTCCCAAAAACGAGCAGTGAACTGTGGTCCACGATCGGATATGATTGTTCGAGGCACACCATACTGACGAAAAATGTGCTCGAAATACAACTCCGCATACTGATGTGGACGATAGTCAGTTCGAACTGGAATAAATCGAGCAACCTTGGTCAAACGATCTACAATCACCCAGATGGAGTCGTAACCCTTAACAGAAGTTGGGAGTCCACTGATGAAATCCATGCTGACTTCTTCCCATTTCCAACCAGGAATGGACAAGGGTTGAAGAAAACCAGCTTTCATGTGAACAGCCTTCACACGACAACAATTGTCACAACGAGCGACAAAAGCAGCTATCTCCTTTTTCATCTTTGTCCACCAAAACAAGGGTTTCAAATCCTGATACATCTTGCTACTACTAGGATGGATAGACAAGTTGGATGAATGAGCTTCACATAAGATCTGATTTCGCAGCTTACGGTCTTTTGGGACTACAAGTCGATCCTTGAACCAAAGGATTCCGTCCTCATCGACCCGGAAATGCTTGGTTTCTTCTTCCTTCAATTTCCTCTTTATATGGTGGATGCCTACATCTGTCCGCTGCAATTCGATGACTCGATTGCGAATGGTACTTTCCAGAGAAATCTGGTTGAGCACAAGTGGATGCATAAGATGTGACAACAACGGATCTTCCACTTGGATTGAGTGGCAGTGCTCTTTCTGACTCAAGGCATCCGCCACTACGTTTGCCTTGCCCGGATGGTAGTGCACTTGGAGATTATAATCTTTAATCAACTCAAGCCACCTTCGCTGCCGCATGTTCAGTTCAGATTGAGTGAAGATATACTTGAGGCTCTTGTGATCGGTGTAGATGTTACACAGATTACCCAGCAAATAATGCCTCCAGATTTTCAAAGCATGAACAACTGCTGCCAATTCTAAGTCATGAGTAGGGTAATTGACCTCATGTTTTCGAAGTTGGCGCGAGGCATACGCGATCACGCGACCTTCCTGCATCAACACACAGCCTAAACCAATGCCTGACGCGTCACAAAAGACATCGAAGGGCTTCTCGATATCAGGTTGAGCTAGGACAGGAGCTGATGTCAGCAATGTCCTCAACTTGTGGAATGCCTCTTCACATTCAGGTGTCCACACAAACTTTTCATCTTTCTGAAGTAGACGAGTCATAGGCTTGGATATTTTGGAGAATTCCGAATGAATCGACGGTAATACCCAGCCAGACCAAGAAAACTCCGAACCTCGTGTACCGAAGTTGGAACTTTCCAATCCAGCACTTCTTGCACCTTAGCCGGATCCACTGATATGCCTTCTTCAGATAAGACATGGCCCAAGAAAGGTACTTTCCTTAGCCAAAACTCGCATTTGCTAAACTTGGCATAAAGCTGATGTTCACGCAAACGCGACAACACTATACGCAGATGCTCTGCATGCTCCTCTTCATTGCAAGAATATACCAAGATATCATCAATGAAGACCACCACGAACTTGTCCAATTCGGGCATGAACACCGAATTCATAAGATACATGAAGTGAGCAGGTGCATTCGTCAAACCGAAGGACATGACAAGGTACTCATACAGCCCGTACCTCGTCGAGAAAGCTGTTTTAGGTACATCTTCAGGACGGATCTGGATCTGATGGTACCCAGATCGCAAATCAATCTTGGAGAATACCTTAGCTTTAGACAACTGGTCAAACAAGATATCAATGCGAGGAAGAGGGTATTTGTTCTTGATAGTCACTGCATTTAGGGGACGATAGTCCACACACATGCGCAACGATTGATCCTTCTTCTTCACAAAGATAGCCGGACAACCCCAAGGAGAAGAACTAGGACGAATAAGACCCTTCTTCAACAACTCATTTAGTTGGGTCTTAAGCTCAGCTAATTCATTGGGTGGCATTCTATAAGGTCTTCTAGAGACAGGAGCGGTACCTGGAATCAATTCAATTTTGAACTCCACATCCCGATCCGGAGGAAGCCCGGGTAGATCATCAGGAAAAACATTCGGAAACTCACACACCACCGGAATATCCTGAATAGCCTTAGATGTAACTGCATTCACAGTGCTACGGATTTGAATATCATGAGGAAGTTGCACTAGAAATGCCTCCTTGGTATCTGGGTCTATTAACATCACCACACGAGTGGTGGTGTCGATAAGAACTCCATTACCACTCATCCACTTCATCCCCAGAATTACATCTATGCCCACACCGGGTAGAACAACCAAATCAGCAAGAAACTGACGGCCTTCTATTTCCAGAGTTGCCCCCAAAACCACTTGATTGGTGGAAATATCATTTCCCGCAACACTAATGCAATAACTGCCCTTATCAAGTGTAACGGCCTTGATGCTATGCTTAGACACAAATTCAGAACTCACAAACGAATGCGATGCTCCAGAATCAAAAAGCACAAGTGCATCATGTTGATGGACCAGAAACTTACCAGCCGTGACTACCTCACCAGCAGGGATTGCTTCCACAGTTGTGTAGTGAACACGCCCCTGACGAACATTCCCTTGGTTGCCCTTCTTTGGCGGGTAAGGACAGTTGCTCTGCCAATGCCCGGTCTGATTGCAGTTCCAGCACGGACGGTTGGCAGGTGGAGTCTTGGAATAGTTGGGACCCGTGTTGCCCCTAGGAAGAGCAATAGAGTACCCCTTGCGAAAACCGGTCTTGGCCTGATTCTTCTTCACTGGAGGGCGGTATCGCTGGTTGGGGGTTGGAGCACGAAACGATGGCTTAGTTGCCACTGGAGTCTTGGTCTGAGATGATCCTGCCCCAGCCTCAAAAGCCCTCTTGCGAGTCTTGGTCGCAGTGTTGGTGGGTATTTTAAACGCAAACAGAAAAATCCGCAAGCGCACGGATACCGATGTAGCCTTCACCCGGGAGTATTCCAGAGTATCGATTTTCCACAGAGAACGTGAGTGTACTAATTAAGATCCAAGATCGCCCAAGGATAACTATATAATTATTTTTGGTGGGAAGAGAGGAAGTTTCCTGAGAGTTCTCTAGTTGATCTAAGAATCAAGAATTACTTCAAGATTATCTATATCGGGACATCAGAGCACTAACCACAGAAAGAGATGAGATGGGGGCTTGGAAGGTCTGACTACGGTCCTACAAACACCGATCCGAATGTGGTGGAATACGTTGACCGTTAGGGCTGTCACTACCCTAAGGCTACCACAACAATCCGCAGGATTGGGTGCAATTCCAGGTAATTGCAAGACTAAACACCACGTCTAATCTATTAATTACTACTCTAATGTTTCAAAGATTAGAGCACTTGATGCAAGCGGGAATCCAATAAATAACTTGAATGTAAATAAAAGTAATTAGAGAACTCAGGAGTTATTAATTGAAGAACCTGGAGAACGATGAAGAACGAACCAGATGCTGCAAAAGTACAATGTTGAGGAAGATCCGACAGATCCGGCTCCTCCTCCGCTCTCCTCTTCTCTCTCCCTATTTTCTAGATTACAACTAGAACTAACTAGAACTAGAACTAAAGGAACTAGAACTAGAACTAGATGAACTAGAACTAGATCTAGATGAACTAGAGGTAGAACTAGAAGAACTAGAGGGATCCTCTCTACTTGGATGAAGAATTGAAACCCTAACTTTGATTCTGTAGAAGAGGTATGATCTCCAGGGGCCAGGGGGTCTGGTTTTATAGTCCCTTCAAGTGAATCTGGGCCGTCGGATCAAACCGACATTGATCGCACGGTTTTCCTTGATCCTTTAGGTCGGTGGAGCATAATCCGCGAAACGTGTCCTGATTGGGCACTGTAGCTGGGCGGGCGCCCTGTCCCTGTGTCCTCTCGGCCTCCGCTTCGGTCCCGTGGCTTCTGGAGTCTTCTGGATGATAGAAAATTGCGCGGCACGTTAATATCTCTATGTAAACCCGACGTGTGGGCCTTTCTTCCCTATTTCCTGATAACCCCCTGCAGAAATAGACAAACACCAAAACTTGTGGAATTCTGTCAGATAAAACCCTAAGTCTAGGTGTTGGTTGTATTTGGATCCTTTTCTATGATTAGTTGATGGTTAATTGTGAGCATTAAGGACCGTCAACAAGCTCCCCCAAGCTTAACCTTTGCTCGTCCCTGAGCAAAGATGAACTCAAGAGTTTCTGCAGTGGTTTCGTAACTTAAAGATACACATGCGTTTAAACAAGATCTCATCTCTGGTTAGAGTAAACTGTTAAGACTTAAAACTTACTCATTTACCTTTCACCATGGGACTTGTAACCGTCACTTCTGTCTTGAGTAGTTAAAAGATAGAACAGTCTAGTCAAGCACCATGTCTCATGTTCTTGATCAACTATAGCTCTGGAGTTTTTGCAGATTTTCAAATAAAACTCAGAGATTCCTTGTATGACTCTCTCTAGTCTCTCTTTTGTGGTATTTCTAGATCCTTACCAAGGCAGTAATGGTGTATGCCTTCTCTCAAAGTATGTGGTATTTGTGGTATAAGGCATAGTGACATTGCCTTCTCTCTCACCCTACTCTAATAAGGCTTTTGATATCTGGAGCTCATAGGTGGGAGACAGCTAATACATACTCACAAGACATTTATTGCATAGTCAAACCATGGATCCAGAAGAACAAGTCAATAAGTCAAATCAAGATGTGCATGTGTGGCGAATAAATGGTGTATGGTGATGAAGGTGATAACAATGGTGGAAGTCTAATTCTACTTATGCTCTTTTGAGGGGATACATACCTTTCTTGCTCTTTTGAAACTTTTCGAGGGGAATGAGATGCTCTATATTTTCTCCTTTTTTTTATTTTCTCTCAGGTGGGTATCTTGTACCCCTAATTCTACTGTCGGATACTTGTCCATTTTTACCTCTCGTCTCACTTTTTTCTCTTCTTTCGAGGTTCCGGGCACTTGCCCCTTTTTATTTCCTCGTATCTTTTTTTTCTCTCTCTTTTTTTTTATGAGCACTCATCTCTTGAAATAATATAGCAAGTGGTAGTAACCAAGATAACTTGAGCATTTATTTCACAGGGGAAAACATAAATGTTTTTGGCTATCCTCTCCTGGATTAGGAGTAGAATATTTTTGGGTGATTCTGGAGATGGAAATGGATGGAAATATGTGGATGCGTACTTCCAGAGTAGAAGCAGCATGTATGAGTGAACGTGCAAGTGAATCTTGATTTTAACCACATGACAAGCTCCTAAGGGTCTACACAGCTTGACCACACTCAATGCTCATAAGCAGTAAAAAGTAAATGTGTGGCTCAAAGTCTAGCAAGCATGTATATCTGGCTGTGGTAGGAATTTAAACTCTCATCATACAGGAACTCATCATGCAACATTTTAAAGATTTTCAAAGATAAAATTCTCCAGAATTCTAGCATCTCTAGGAACAGATAAACAATAGCTCAACCTTCCCATATCGTATCCGTTAACGACTTAGACTTTAGATCAAGTACTCTCCCCACAAGTTTAGGTTTAGAGCAAATCTTAATTAATACCAGTCATGCCTAAACTTGAGAGAGATTTTAATTTTTAGAACTAGCCATGGCAGAGCAATTATTCATCATTTCCATGTGAGAGCTTATCATGAGGATTCATAGCAAACTTTTTTTTATTTATTTATTTAGCCAACCAAGCAAAGATATAAGCACAAAATCTTTATTTGGGTTTCTATGATTATGCATCTTTTTATTATTAGAGTAAAGTATAAACGTGAGTAGAATGCTTAGCTGGATAAATGGGGGTGCTCTCCCCCAAGCTGGATTTTGACGTAGTTTCTTCTAATGTAGCTAGCAAGTGGTGGAGGTGTATTTGAATGTCAGCAGCACCCTGACAGCGATTAGGATGTCCTCCGTCTGCTAGTCTTCTTTGATCCTTGAATTCTGTGGAGCTCAAATAGACAACAAAGCTTTGTGGAACTAGTTAAGTGTTAGCATAAATATCTAGCCTTTATCATGTTGAGCCTCCTCAATAAATATTACTTTCTTTGGTAGGATCATAAATTTATTTTTATATTTTCATTTTTATAGGACAGGAATATATTTATTTTATTTTTACGCCACCACAGTGAATGTACTTATGGGTTTTATGCCATGAGCATACTCACATGGGGCTTACTATTTTTAACATTTATTTTCTTCTTAAGATGAACCTGATTAACTAAGCAAACTGTTTTAAATAATTGAAGGGAAAAAAATAACTACCAAGTTTACCTCTTGGCAAGGCGTTCGGTGTTTTTAAGTCCTCCGAACGGGACTCTCCATTTTCTCAGTCATCCTAGGATTCGCTGGATGGCGTAGTCGGTGGTTCCGGCGGTGTTTCCTCTTCGTGTATAACTATCTTCTCTCTACACACCTGACTCGGTGCTACGGTCTCCTCAGGACAGTTCTGTTCAAGTTGTATGTCTTCAGACATTACCACTTCTCCTTCGTAGTCTGCCCATCCGTCCTTTATGATTTTCCTCCTCTGGTTACGGTTGCGTCGTCTTCTTCTTGTCCTGACCTGCTTAGAGTCTTCAACTATATAGTTAGGGTCAGTAAAATAGCGGCGTACCTTCTCAGAGGGGATGTGCATGTGAACTTCTCCAGTTCCAATGTAGATGATTGCTTTAACAGTGCTGAGGAACGGTCTTCCAAGGATGATGGGTGGATCGTACTTGTCTTGTCCCATGTCAATAACCTTAAAATCATCTGGAGCTGAATGTATGTTGGTTGTAGGGACATGGTTCCATGCAGGAGCTGATAAGTGACTGCGGCCATTATGTTGACGTTAGATCCAGTGTCGTAGAGTGTCTTCTGAAAAGAATATCCGTTGACTGTGCACTCGATGCTTGGAGCACCCGGGTCGTCCTTCTTGATCAAGAAAGGTGACTTGAGTTGACGATCTTGACCTCCTTGAGCTGCAGTGACCATCTTAGCTGACTCAGTACACATTTGCTTGTTCTTGTTCCTCCTGTTGGTCCTCTTCCTTAGTTCATGTCGGGATTGCTTTGAGATTTGTGTAGTATTGTTTCTTGAAGGAAAATGTCTCCTTTCTCCCTTTGATGTAGAAACTGATCTTGGCAGCACTAGCGTGGATGACAGCTCCTGAAGTGTTCAAGAATGGCCTCCCTAGGATGATGGGTGCCCTCTCATCAGTATCAGTCTCTATCACCACGAAGTCTGTTGGAGCGTATAAGGTACCAACTCGGACGTAGAGGTTCTTCAATATTCTCTTTGGGAAACTTAGTGTCTGATCTGCAAGCTGCAAACACATGGTTGTTTCTAGGAAAGGATGTGTAAAGAATTTTTCATAGAGTACCCTGAGCATAATGTTGACGTTGGAGCCAAAGTTGCAGAGTGCTTCTAGGAAGTCCACCATGCCGATGGAGATCGGGATGACGGGACGTCCTGGATTGTATCTCTTGACCGGCAGAAGGTCAATAATTACTTCCACAGTGGGGTTACTCCATTAGTTACGTCCTCAAGCATCTCAGGGCAGTGATTGCCTAAGTGTCCAGTATCTCCAGTGTGTTTGTGCTCGTAGATCTAGGTTCTTCACTTGGTAGAGTCTGGGAGTTGTAAAACTCCTTCATATGCTGCTCGAAGTGTACCTGCTCATAGAGACAAGGCAGAGATCAAGTGCATGGGCTCTGTTGGTGGAAAACACCAACAGAACCAAAAGTGTATTTGTTCTTCTCTAACCTTAAGCATAGTGAGCAAGACACAGTTGATGGATAATAAGATCATGAGTGTAGCATTTAAAACATTCGTCAGATTAGATTGCTCAACCTTATGGAAAGATAATCTATCTATATATATGTTTTGTTTATATCTTCCAAAGATTGAGTGTGCCAACATTTTAGCTCATATGATTAGGATTGTGGGATCACAAAGGTAGAAGGACAGAACATGTTGAATCGATTGGGTTGGTTAATTTAGAGTTGTAAATCATACATGTTTGTCTCTTTTATTCTTGTGAACGCCAGAACCAAGGAGAAGCTTATAAAAGTGATAGTCAAGTACCTTAAAATGTTACCTTACTTGAAGAGTGATGGTACGGTATCTCCTTGTGGAAGCTTTCCTTTCTTAGCGGTTGTGCATCGTGTTTGTGGCACCCTCCATGGATCATCTCTTGTGAGCTATGCCTTCCTTGTGTAAATTGTTAAACTTCATGTGTGTCTCTCTTTGTCTCCAATGTGAGTTTATCTCAGGACCTCCCAGGTTGATATTGAAAGTTTTCCTGCAGGGGTTAGTCCAACAAAATATCCAATATCTACTATAGCATACTATCGGCTCAAAAATCAACCTAGACACCATGTCTAATTTGATTTAGGAGGGCATTTTAACCTAAGCATCATGCTTAATTTAAAATCCTTTGGAAGTAAGAGCATCATTCCTAAACTAAGCACCATGCTTAATTAAGAGATAAATGAAACTACTCCAAACCTAGACATATACTAAAGCAAATAAAGGTAGCATGAAAGCATTTATAGAGATCTACTCAAGTGGAGATAAAGTAGTGTGATTAGTATTTAACAAATTGAGCATGTCTCAAAGGTAGGGACAACCAACATAGCAACATGGCAAATGATGTTTTTAATGTAAAGTACTCCCCCAAGCTTGAATTTTTGCAAAATTCAAGTTTGGATGAATTTAATTCAATGTTGTATGATGATTAGTTGGACATACCTTGTGCTTGTCATTCATCCGATCTTCTTGCTCCAATCCTGGAAAGGTTAGTGACAAGAATACCCGAAGGAATATTTTTACAATTATCCTTATATGCTCAAAACACAAGGTAATGTTGCAAATAATTAAAAGCTCATGTTCCAATCTAATCAGTGCTTATTTTAGGACACTAAGCTTGTCCTTGGGAAACCATCAATTTATGTCGGCGAAGTGGTTTCCCCTCCAACGCTGACCTATATCAAGATCAACTCAACGAGATCTGCAATATTTCTTATAGACATATGCATCGACAACCACCCTTTTAAAGTTTTTATGAATAGAAAGGAAGAGGGGGTTGGAGATCTCGAATGTGGTGATGTTGGAGAGACCAATTGATTGTGAAGATGTTGCATATGAGCATGGAGTAAATGAAGTGGCTATGAAATAAATTCCATGCTCATTAATGCTTAGAGTGAAATCCATGTGGTATGGTGAAAGTGATAAGGCGAGTGTGGTAAAAAAGGAAAATAAAAAGGATACACGGATGACTTGGTTCGAAACTAGCACAGCTACCGTTCCCCGGCAACGGCGCCAGAAAGCTTGTTGGGTATTTTAAACGCAAACAGAAAAATCCGCAAGCGCACGGATACCGATGCAAACAGAAAAATTCCAGAGTATCGATTTTCCACAGAGAACGTAAGTGTACTAATTAAGATCCAAGATCGCCCAAGGATAACTATATAATTATTTTTGGTGGGAAGAGAGGAAGTTTCCTGAGAGTTCTCTAGTTGATCTAAGAATCAAGAATTACTTCAAGATTATCTATATCGGGACATCAGAGCACTAACCACAGAAAGAGATGAGAAGGGGGCTAGGAAGGTCCGACTACGGTCCTACAAACACCGATCCGAACGTGGTGGAATACGTCGACCGTTAGGGCTGTCGCTACCCTAAGGCTACCACAACAATCCGCAGGATTGGGTGCAATTCCAGGTAATTGCAAGACTAAACACCACGTCTAATCTATTAATTACTACTCTAATGTTTCAAAGATTAGAGCACTTGATGCAAGCGAGAATCCAATAAATAACTTGAATGTAAATAAAAGTAATTAGAGAACTCAGGAGTTATGAATTGAAGAACCTGGAGAACGATGAAGAACGAACCAGATGCTGCAAAAGTACAATGTTGAGGAAGATCCGACAGATCCGGCTCCTCCTCCACTCTCCTCTTCTCTCTCCCTATTTTCTAGATTACGAATAGAACTAACTAGAACTAGAACTAGAGGAACTAGAACTAGAACTAGATGAACTAGATGAACTAGATCTAGATGAACTAGAGGTAGAACTAGAAGAACTAGAGGGATCCTCTCTACTTGGATGAAGAATTGAAACCCTAACTTTGATTCTGTAGAAGAGGTATGATCTCGAGGGGCCAGGGGGTCTGGTTTTATAGTCCCTTCAAGGGAATCTGGGCCGTCGGATCAAACCGACATTGATCGCACGGTTTTCCTTGATCCTTTAGGTCGGTGGAGCATAATCCGTGAAACGTGTCCTGATTGGGCACTGTAGCTGGGCGGGCGCCCAGGAAAGGAGGGCGGGCGCCCTGTCCCTATGTCCTCTCGGCCTCCGCTTCGGTCCCGTGGCTTCTGGAGTCTTCTGGATGATAGAAAATTGCGCGGCACGTTAATATCTCTATGTAAACCCGACGTGTGGGCCTTTCTTCCGTATTTCCTGATAACCCCCTGCAGAAATAGACAAACACCAAAACTTGTGGAATTCTGTCAGATAAAACCCTAAGTCTAGGTGTTGGTTGTATTTGGATCCTTTTCTATGATTAGTTGATGGTTAATTGTGAGCATTAAGGACCGTCAACAAGTGTACACAGTGTTATAGTTCTCTTGAGTGAGAGCATCACTGACAAACTCATTGAAAGTTGCACACTTAGTGCGGCCCATAGTCTTCAGCAATTTGGGGCCCAAACCCCGCTTGAAACTAGCAATCTTTTTCATCTCTGTGTTCACAAACTCAGGAGCATATCTAGACAAATGATTGAAAGCATGCAAATACTCCTTCAAAGTCCTGTTGCCCTGACTTAACTGCATGAACTCAGTATGCTTCATCTCCATAACACCAGGAGGAATGAAATGCCCTTTAAAAGCATCACGGAAAAGATTCCAATCAAGCACAGCGTCGGCTGGAAGAGCTTCCCGATACTGATTCCACCAGATGCCTGCTGGGCCCTGCAGTTGGTGAGCTGCATACTCTGCCTTCAGACCTTCAGTCAACCGAAGCAAGCGGAACTTTTGTTCCACCGTGTTCAGCCATTCCTCAGCCTGAAGGGGTTCTTCAGCTTCTCTGAAAGATGGGGGCTTTGTATCCATGAAGTCCTTGAAGCTACTGTACTGGTTCGGAGCAGGACCTTCGTGTGCATTACGACCACCCTGATTTGCCATCCGATTGATGGTCTCAGTGAGCATCCTCTGATTTTCCACCATCATTTGCATCAGCTCAGCTGGATTTGGTGGTGGGGGAGGAGGTGGTGGATTCATGTTTGCACGCTGTTCCGCACCTCGGGTGCCACGAGACATCTATAAAGACACAGTCAGTGAGTATTGATGATGACAAGATTTGCCGCAGAAGAACTTATATTTATGCCTGAAAGTATTCGAGAGAATATCTTTACAGAAAAGGCACAATAATTCAATTCCACAAAACAACATCACCAATCCAACACATGACACAGATATCCGCAATACGCACCACAACGGAAAACATCGGCATAACATAACGATCATAAAAGACTGCACATAGGGTCCATAAAGTTATTACACCATCACAGTACATGCCCTGAGTCAAGGTCAAGGTTCCAGATTACAACATGGCTACAAAAGCATCACCCCTAGCTGCCAACTACAAAAGATCCTCGCAAAACACTACCCACTACTCCCTAAACTCCAGGCTCGTCGTCCGAGTCAGCGTCGAAGATTGCCTCTCCATCCTCGTCGCTAACCGGCTCAAGCTCCTCGTCCTCCACGTCCTCGTGCAAGGGTGGTGCAGCCGCTGCTGGTCCATCGACCTCCATACCATCATCATCGGCCACAATCACCTGAGGTCCCACCTCTGGATACATGGGTATAGGGCGAGGAATAGGGTGTAGCAAGTTGTTGAGACGGTGAATCTCCACAAGGCCAGCCTCAATCTGATCCTGCAGATAGTTCTCCCGCTCAAGCGACTGAACTCGGTGCATCTCCCACGCTTGGCGCCTGTTCTCCGACACACGGAGTGCAGTATCCCTCTCATGAGTGAGCTGCACCAAGCGCTCCTGCAAGGTCTCCCTCTCTCTAGCTAACTGGCTCATCTGATCCTGCTTATGATCTCTCTCTCTAATGGCTTTCACCCACTGCTGCCTATGGTACTCCGCAATGCCTTCCCAGTGATTGCGGTCCTTCTGAGCTTGCTCCAGGAGTCTAGCTTGCTGGCGAAACTTGCGAGCACGCTTTTCAGCCTTCCGCTGCATCTCCTGGGCTCTGCGAACAGCCACCATCACCTGTGCATAGGTGCCCTCTCGCTGACTGATCAGCTTAAGCACAGCCATCATAGCACTCATAGCAGGACTAGAACTCTCAGCTCTCTCTCCTCTGCCTCGAACCAAAGCATAACCATCAGCCTGTTTCCACTCCGCTGCTGCTGGGTCAGCACTAGGAATGGAGGCCGCTGGTCCTCCTGTCAACTCGTCTCCAAACCTCTGACAGATATTGAGCAGGATAGTCTGGGCTGCAACCTGAGCTGTGTTGACGGTCCTTAAGTACTAAAATTAATAATCAAATAAACATGAAAAAGGATCAATATGAAACAAACATCTAGAATTAGGGTTTTATCTGACAGAATTCCACGAGCTTTGGTGTTTATCTATTTCTGCAGGGGTTTATCAGAAAATAGGGAGAGAAGGCCCACATGTCATGTTTACAACGAGATAATTACGTGCCGCGCAATTTTCCTCAATCTAGAAGGATCCAGAAGCCACGGGAACGAACGGGACGCGAATCGGGCTCGGGAGCTGGGCGGCCGCCCACCCCCCTTGGGCGCCCGCCCTGGCCAAGAGTTGGATCAGGACTCTCTCTCGGAACAAGACTCCACCGACCTAAAGGATCAATCTAAACCATACAATCTATGTCGGTTTGATCCAATGGCTCACGTTCACTTGAGGGGACTATAAAACCAGACCCCCTGGCCCCTAGAGGAGGAGAGGAGAAATCATTATTCAGAGGTAGCCATCAAAGGTAGGGTTTAGATCTCTCTCCCGCAGAGAATTAGAATTAGCTACTCCCTAATCCTTCAAGTTTAGAGGTTGATTAGATAGCAATTAGAGAAGTAGAGCACTACGCTCTGGATTCGGATCTTCGGTAATAAAGATTGATATTATTCATATCTTTCTCTAATTCTATTGTTCTAATTGCATTATGTCTCTAATTATTATGTTCTTAGTTTGCTCTAGTTCTATATTTGATATAGTTCTAATTGATAATGAGTTTATGTATAAGTTTGCAAAGCGCTTAGCTCTTGACGCGAGGGAGTTAGGTGATAGATCACATGTGAGCGTGGTGCTTAGATGTTATTTATCTGCAAATGTATCCTATTGGCCAAGTCGTGTGGTAGTTCGTGATAGTGACAGCTTCGTTGATTCTTATATAGTCCACCCTCCGTTGATAGGACAGGCAGAACCGGTATTATGGAGTAAGTCATGCGATGTTCTGATTTACTTTATCAATGTTCCTTAAACATGAATGAAGAGTCTTTTATGCTATATATGATCTTGTAGATAACTAGAGTAGATTATGACTTAGTAGTTAGTAGATAACTTAGAATCCATTCTCTAGCTAATCCGACATCACCTACATATATGAGGAGTAGTCTATTTTCTAATCGCTGTGTTATCTACCCATGAACTTATACTTTATTATCATTATCTTTATGGTTTACCCCCTGCTAAAGTAAGTGACTGTGTGACGAGTTTCTCATTAGTAATCATGTTCTTGCAAGTTTATCTCTAGTCTATGCCTTGATAGCTTTTGCCCATTGATTTAATTCCATCTTCTTGAGATCCCCTTGAGCAAAATTATAAATAACGATACCTGGAATACTTATCCTGGTGAAATGCTACAATGAGGTGTTTTATCTGTGCGCTTGCGGATAGAATAGATTATTTTCTAGAGAGCCTTTACATTTATAAATACCTTTGTACACTCTGGCGCCATGCTAGGGATGACAACCTAGTATCTAAGTGGTGTTAGCTAGTGTCAATAAGCATTTCTGGCGCCGTTGCCGGGGATACTTATAGGAATTATAGGAATTATATGAGTCTCAGGATTAAGTCATTAAAGGGAACAAAAGGGTAATATTAAAGAAAGCCAGAAAATCAATCAAGGTTATTCATATAAAACATTAGACTAGACTATAGAGAAATAATTGCATAAAACAGCTACTAAATGAGAAATCATAACAAGGCACCTCTGCTTTGGCAGGTTCACCCTGTTGTTTTTCTATGTTTATATTTTTATACAGGGTATAACAGGATTGACTTTGGGTACATTCAACTCTTCATCATCAGAACCAAAGCAATCAAGAGAAGAAGAAGCTAGCTACCAATTGCTGAAGTTATGGCACAAAAGACCTTGCAAGAATTCTCTGCCCCAAGTCTTGACAACGTTCCAACCGGTCCAAGATTTGCAGTAGAAGAAGGAATACCCGAGTTTGAGCTCAAGTCAAGCCTCATCAATTTGGTACAAGCTACACAATTCAGTGGAAAGGCACATGAAGATGCCAGTGCACACTTGCAGAATTTCTTAGAGATTGGAAGCACAATCCACATCAGCGGAGTTGACAAAGACGTCATACTGCTTCGCCTTTTTCCATTCTCACTAGAAGGAAAAGCGAGGAAGTGGTTCTACACTCATCAAGATAATATCAACAACTGGACGAACTTGTCAGATGCCTTTCTATCAAAGTTTTTCCCTATAGGCAAAACAACTGTCTTAAGAGGAAATATTGTCAGTTTCCAACAGCAGAAGACAGAAGCCATTTCAGAAGCATGGGAGCGTTTTCAAGGATACATATCAGATTGTCCTCACCATGGAATGGCTACATGGTTACTTATGCAGACCTTCTACCATGGATTAACACAGAAGGCTCGTGAGTGCCTAGATGCATCTGCGAAAGGATCATTCTTGGAGCTTACAACTGGAAAAGCAGAGATACTTTTGGATAAGATAGCAGAAAACCAAAGCTGGTTCCAAGATAAAGCTCAACATTGTCATCAAACTGAAGAAATACCAGAAGAAGTAAAAGCATTATCAACAAAGATGGAAAATTTGCTCCATTGGATTGACCAGAGGGCCAAGTTCAAAGAAGATCAAAGGGCCATTGAGACAGCATACAAATATCAACAAACTTCAAGTCAACCCAATAGCAAAGGTATGAATTCAGGTAATACTATCAAGCAACTTTCATTAAAAGAGATAATTGCTCAACAAACCAAAATTAATGATGAAGTTAAACAAAGGCTAGATACAAATGAATCATCCCTAAAAGATATACACAATAAAATGGATTTTCTACTAACTGCCTTTGATGAGCAAAACGCTCTTAATAAAAGGGTAGAGCTTAAATTAATAAAATTAGCTGCTGCACTGCCTGTTGCTACTAACATTGAGCAGGTAAAGAATATAACTACTAGAGGAGGCAAAGCCACCAGAGATCCACCATACCCAAAAGAGAAACAAAGAACATCAGCACCAGTGCAACCAGCAGTGATAGAAGAAGAAAGCCCAGTTGAAGCAGAAGATCTGCTCCAACCACCAAGAACTGGAGAAATGAGGAAAGATTTTTACGACACCAACTATTTGCCATTTCCCAGAAGAAACAGAGGACTGCAGTCGGATGAGCAGTTTGGTAAGTTTGTAGAGGTCATTCAGAAATTATATGTCAACATACCTCTGCTCGATGCCATACAGGTACCTACATATGCAAAGTACATCAGAGATATTCTTAACAAGAAGAGACCACTGCCCACCACTGAGGTTATCAAGCTGACACAAGAATGTAGTGCGGCCATCCTCAATAAGCCACCAAAGAAGAAGGAAGATCCCGGATGTCCCACTATCGATTGCTCTATCGGAAACCAACACTTCAACAATGCACTTTGTGATCTCGGAGCAAGTGTCAGTGTGATGCCAGCATCAGTCTACAAAAAGCTTGAGCATGCGACCCTAGAACCAACATCAATGTGCTCGCAATTAGCGGATCAATCGGTTCGACACCCGTTGGGCATCGCCGAGAACATTCCAGTCAAGATCAGAGATTTCCTGGTGCCAGTAGACTTCATAGTACTGGACATGAGTCCTGACTCAAAAGTGTCCATCATCCTTGGAAGGCCATTTCTGAGCACTGCCAATGCCCACATTGATGTCGGAAAAGGAGAAATCAAGTTCAACATAAACGGCCAAGAAGAACACTTCACATTCAAACCCAGACCAGAGAGAGACTCTACAGTGAAGGAAGTTCATGAAGAACCACTGGAAACACCATCTCCAGAGGAAGGAAACTCAGAAGATTAAAAGATTTGGAGGTCCAGCTTGGGGGACCTAAAAATCCCAAACCCTCACCGGGAGGTAAATCGGTATTTATCCGCATTATTAATTTTCTCATATTTGACTTCTTGCATAATTAATTCTTGCATTAGTCATAGCATAATTATAATAATCAAAAAGCCCCATATAAATAATATTTGTGGTGTGTAACAACCCATATTTATTAATTATTGTGGAGGCACAAAAAAATATTTTCCATTATCATTTTCAATTAGTTTCAATTCTCATAGATTTTTCCTGCATTATATTTATTTATATTGATACTCTAGAAGCATGACCCACACTCTTTGGGTCCCACATGTCATACACTTCACCTCACATACATCCCATCACATAATTTCATCCACCAATATGTTTCCACTCACCTGACATCTTTCCACCATCCAACCACCACCAACACAATATTATTCTGCGTGAGATCAAAGCAAGGAAGCAATTGGAGAAGGCACACCTAGGATGGGCACCAGGAGCGGGCGCCCGCCCACCTACCTTGGGCGCCCGCCCTGTCCCCTGCTCAGCCTATAAAAGGCCACCTCCAGCTCCCTTTCTCTTCACACAAACACTTCAGAAAACCACACACAACTCAGTTTCCCGAGAAGGAGCTTTTGTAGTGAAGAGAAGAGAGTAGAGAGAAAGAGGAGAGTGGAAGGGAAAGGTTGGAGTTCTTTTGAGAGAATGATTGTCACCTAGCAATTAGTGATCCCGTTGTCGAAGCGGAAGTAAAAGTTGTTTAGGGGGAAGCTCTACTAAAATAGAAACTTGTCTTGAACGATTAACCCCCGGACTACTGACACTCCGGACAACTGACCACTAACATTTATTCTCACATTTTCCACCAGTTGTGTTTTTGCCAACTTTTGTTTGCAGGATGTTTAAGAAGGTGAAGAATGCAGGGAAGGCTCTCAAGAACATTGGAACAAGGAGTTCATCCCGACACTCCTCACAGCCATCAGAGATGAACGTCGACCCGACACCCACACAAGCTCCATCATCTTCATCAGGCCAGCAAGTCAAGGTCCTTCTCAAGATAGGAGACCTTGGACTGAAGACCCGAAGAGAGAAGGAAGTCTATCAGCAACTGAAGAACAAAGATTTCATTCACACCCCTACTATCGATCCAATCCTACTACGAGAAACAGGTATGGACACTGAATTTGACTTAATTTTTCAAATGATGGGTTGGACAAATTTTTGGAATATAACCGAACTGGGTTCTCGTCTTCTCACCCTCGAATTTCTTTGCACCTTACAATACTATGAGGGGGGAATTGTTTTTCGGATGTTCAAACAGGAAATTATGTTATCCTGGAGAGAGCTGAGCGACCATCTTGGTTTCTCTTCAAGATGCATCCTGAACATTGACTCCGGTTTACCCAACTTTGAGAGACACCAGTTTTGGAGAGAAATATCTAGAGATAATTTTTACAGTCAAGCCCGAACCAGTGACATGGAACACCCCACTCTTAGGATGTTTCACAAATGGCTTGGGTACAATCTTTTCTATCGTGACGATATTAGGAAAGTAAGAGTAGGAGATTTACAGCTTTTATATGCTGCTATTAGTAAAGTACCTACTTCACCTATTACATTATTAGTTTCACATTGGCTTAGTATACCTAGTGTTCAGGGACCAGTAGGATGTACTTCACTTATCACTCGTCTAGCCACTAATCTTCACTTACTAGAAAATTGATCATTGGACTTCATAGAAGAATTAAGAATTTATCATGGCTATGACACATTTAGACAAGCTCAGATGTTAAAGAAAGAGGGGAATATAATGTATATGCTATATGATGATAAAGGCAAGATTCGGTTACCTAACTCGAACCTTGGCCTCTACTCTGTGCAAAACTTTTTGATTGAGATTGCAGCAACACCAGTGAACCAGAGAACTCCACAGCGAGTGGCATCTGAAAGGATAACCACTCACCGAGAACGCACTTGGTATGGAGCTGACCCTGGACCAGAAGAAGCAGTGCACCTGCATTATTGCGATTACAATCCATGAGTCCTTCGAGACCCATGGGCTCGGCATGCGCAACCACAAGAGCCAACAGAGGAGACATGGCCGGAGAGCCAAGATCACCAGTGGACAAACCCGCCTTTTCATACGGGTAGGTACTCCATTGATCCATATGGAGCTTCAGGATCTAGACCTCCACCACAATTTGATGCAGGATGATACTCCGACGCCTCCTACGCTTTCACGAATGACTACTATCAAGAGGCCGGTGCTTTCTTCACTCGTACCGACAACACCCTCCTCGACATCCAGAACACGCAAGCAGAACATGGGAGACTCCTGGAAGAGCAACAAAAATGGAACCAGGACCATGCCGCTGCAGTACAAAGAGCTGAGACAAGATACAACAACAATGAACAACAACATCACAACCATGATGCGGTTCTGGAACATCGGGTAAGACCGACGTCAACATCCAGCTTGGGGGAGTTCCTCCCTAAATTTATCGAGTAAGTTTTTATTTGCTCTTCTTATTTATTCTTTTCTATTCTAGTATTTAATTTATCTTAAAAGGAAAAACTTAGAAAACCAAATAAATATTTTCTTGCTTTAATTCACTGCACTTTAATAAACATGAAAACAAAATAAAAAGAGTGTGTAGATAAGTGTGCTTTATTTTTCTGCTCGAGCAAAGGGTAAGCTTGGGGGAGTTTGTTGACGGTCCTTAAGTACTAAAATTAATAATCAAATAAACATGAAAAAGGATCAATATGAAACAAACATCTAGAATTAGGGTTTTATCTGACAGAATTCCACGAGCTTTGGTGTTTATCTATTTCTGCAGGGGTTTATCAGAAAATAGGGAGAGAAGGCCCACATGTCATGTTTACAACGAGATAATTACGTGCCGCGCAATTTTCCTCAATCTAGAAGGATCCAGAAGCCACGGGAACGAACGGGACGCGAATCGGGCTCGGGAGCTGGGCGGCCGCCCACCTCCCTTGGGCGCCCGCCCTGGCCAGGAGTTGGATCAGGACTCTCTCTCGGACAAGACTCCACCGACCTAAAGGATCAATCTAAACCATACAATCTATGTCGGTTTGATCCAATGGCTCACGTTCACTTGAGGGGACTATAAAACCAGACCCCCTGGCCCCTGGAGGAGGAGAGGAGAAATCATTATTCAGAGGTAGCCATCAAAGTTAGGGTTTAGATCTCTCTCCCGCAGAGAATTAGAATTAGCTACTCCCTAATCCTTCAAGTTTAGAGGTTGATTAGATAGCAATTAGAGAAGTAGAGCACTACGCTCTGGATTCGGATCTTCGGTAATAAAGATTGGTATTATTCATATCTTTCTCTAATTCTATTGTTCTAATTGCATTATGTCTCTAATTATTATGTTCTTAGTTTGCTCTAGTTCTATATTTGATATAGTTCTAATTGATAATGAGTTTATGTATAAGTTTGCAAAGCGCTTAGCTCTTGACGCGAGGGAGTTAGGTGATAGATCACATGTGAGCGTGGTGCTTAGATGTTATTTATCTGCAAATGTATCATATTGGCCGAGTCGTGTGGTAGTTCGCGATAGTGACAGCTTCGTTGATTCTTATATAGTCCACCCTCCGTTGATAGGACAGGCAGAACCGGTATTGTGGAGTAAGTCATGCGATGTTCTGATTTACTTTATCAATGTTCCTTAAACATGAATGAAGAGTCTTTTATGCTATATATGATCTTGTAGATAACTAGAGTAGATTATGACTTAGTAGTTAGTAGATAACTTAGAATCCATTCTCTAGCTAATCCGACATCACCTACATATATGAGGAGTAGTCTATTTTCTAATCGCTGTGTTATCTACCCATGAACTTATACTTTATTATCATTATCTTTATGGTTTACCCCCTGCTAAAGTAAGTGACTGTGTGACGAGTTTCTCATTAGTAATCATGTTCTTGCAAGTTTATCTCTAGTCTATGCCTTGATAGATTTTGCCCATTGATTTAATTCCATCTTCTTGAG
Source organism: Sorghum bicolor (assembly GCF_000003195.3). Taxonomy (NCBI): domain Eukaryota; kingdom Viridiplantae; phylum Streptophyta; class Magnoliopsida; order Poales; family Poaceae; genus Sorghum; species Sorghum bicolor. The sequence continues at coordinate 32,276,694 of NC_012877.2, read as the reverse complement.
ATCCCCTTGAGCAAAATTATAAATAACGATACCTAGAATACTTATCCTGGTGAAATGCTACAATGAGGTGTTTTATCTATGCGCTTGCGGATAGAATAGATTATTTTCTAGAGAGCCTTTACATTTATAAATACCTTTGTACACTCTGGCGCCCTGCTAGGGATGACAACCTAGTATCTAAGTGGTGTTAGCTAGTGTCAATAAGCTGCCTCCCAAGGAGTCTGCCCATCGGAGCTACAAGTCCAGCCTGTCCATGCAGGCTTCTCCCCATGTGGAGGGACAACTCCCTGCACAACAAACCACTGAATCCCTCCTGTGCTCTCCATCTCCCACCAAGAATACTGAGGTGGCTCAGTATACCCAACAGTCCGTAACACCCTCCAGAGCAGGGTAGGAGTACCAAACTCGTGCAAGAAAGTGTCACTGGGACGGGGTGAAGCGGGTGCGTCCATCTGTTGAAAGGAATAGGAATACCATGGGTAACAGAAGATTAGTTAAGCCATCATTTATTTATTTAAAAGGGACAAAATTGTAAGGGAAGAAGTAGACAGAATGTATGCATGAATGCGACATGATGCATGCACGAACCGTACGTCCTCACAAACTTAGAAAATTAATATTCTAACGGATATACGGTGGCATACATTCGTCTCTCGATACGATAACTATCGATTTACACGTGCGCTGTTAGAGTGCCTGCAGAAAACTTCATTTCAGCCCAACAGTTCCCAATATATCACTCAAAAAAGCAGTAACTAAGTGCACATTGCTTGGACATGCCCAACATGAACAAACAATGACACCACAGCTACCCGAGAATTTAAATGCTCCCCAATTAAGTTTCTTTCGTCGTTCCATGGTTTCGACATGTACCCACTCCAGAAAACCACCGCGAACACTCCCCTAGACCGCCGTTTGGACGATCATGCTCTCACAGCTCACACTTACCATGGCGTAGGTGCGACGTTGCATAATTTAAATCTAGCAACATATGTGGCTAATTCACATATGAAGGCTACCTCCACCATTAGACCACAGGGTAGCATAGTGCGCTCATCACACATCCATACCTGAGTACTGCAGGAGATGCATAAATAAAACCCCCAAAGTCAATACTTAAATAGCCACCTATAGTCCTTATGTGGGCAAGGAGGATTCGACCACTGGCATAACTTAATTACTTGTTTTACACCATTTTATTTAAAAACTCTTTTGTTTTAAATACACAAACGCTGCATTTATTATGCTGAACTTGCTCCGATGCCAGCTGTCACAGAACCGACCAAATTATAAGAGTTCAAGTGTAGAAACGATCGACAAGCAATCAAGTTTCCAAACTTGAGCCCATATAATCCCGGTAGTCAATCGAAATCATGAAGGACTTCAAACCAACTCGCAACAAACCAAGATCGTAATAGTTCAGCATAAACACAACGAATCTTACATAGTCATTCATTGCCGTCGAAGCGGCACCACATCGGAGTATTAAATTATTACAACACTGGTTCGAAGTAGCGGAAGCAAAATAGTTACACACACATTCCAAAGTTCAGTTCATAAGTTCGGGTTACTGCCAGAGTCTATGCCATCCTTCCAAAAGCATCAAAGACGAGATTATTAGAGAACCGTGCCCAACGGTTAGTCCTCATCCCCAGCGGGATGGAGACAGGTCTTGCAGAAACCGTCATAGAAGATGTCATCTGCAACAGGTGGGAATAAACCCTGAGTACGAGAATGTACTCAGCTAGACTTACCCATCTAGTAAAACATAAAAGACACCAAGGATCATGCAAGGCTAAATATCAAGTGGAGCTGGTTGACTCACCTTTTGCCAAAAGCTTAAATTACAATTAAGTTATTTTGGAAGCATCATATTTATTTATCATCAGCCTATCACTAGATTAGCACCTGTACTACAACACATCACTTGATTATTACAAACAATAATAACCATATCAGATTCATCATATGTTCTTCTTGCTATCATCATTATCATGAACCAAGTTCATTAGTGAATGCTACGTTTGCCGCTGCTCTGTCAAGTTCTCACTAACCGGGAGAGATGGCGATTCGAATCGAATTCCTATCCAGCTGGAGGATTATTCCTAGCACTCACCCAAGCATCCCGTGCCGGAGAGCCAACGGGTCACCTTTGGTACAACTCAGGAATCGCGGCTCCGATCAGCGTCGCACTACCAGGGCTACCACTTTGCCAGGGAGGTCAGGAATTTTAACTCACCTGCCTTTGGACTTACGCCAATGGTCCCCCGCACACCGCACTTCCTCCGGTAGTGCGCACTTTATACTTGCCAGTCTTCCGGCCTGAATCATACTACTCGGCTTCGCGGTCGGAACGAGTTATCCGGCCAACTAAGTGTCAGGCATGCGTTCAACATGACAAGAGGACGTACAACGATCGGTCCTTAGCTGCCACAGACGGAGTTACTACAAACTTGCAAAACTCCGCCCGGCTTAAGTCAATTTAATCAGGTTCCATCCACGATAGCACATATAGACCATCGTGATCCGACATAACCCTATCTCGCGCAGGTGACAGGATATCACCCGACTTCTACCGGTTAAAGCATGGCTAAGCTGCTACTCGATCCTAACTCTACAACCAGGGTGTGGAGAGTTATCTGACCAAGGATAGAGTAGAATGCAGCAAGGGTTTTCATCACAACTCCTAAACTTAATGCATCAATAGATAAAACATATTAAGTAAACTTTTGAAAGTAAAGGGAGACTTAGAATGCTCCGGGGCTTGCCTTTCACGAACGACGCCGGCTCGTGATTCCGGCACTCAACTTCTTCTTTGGGCTCCTCGAGTCCGGCTTGCTGGACCTCCACCTCCTGGTTGCCTTCCTGGCCTTCGGGATTCGCTTGGAGCTCGAAGGAAACGGTCACGTCCGGTGCACCTATTGCATGCTCGAACAATAAGAAGATGCACATGCTAAAGATGAATACCTAATAACACAAGCAACTCACTGGATACTCATTTACGGAACAAAAGTTATACAAGCTCACACAAGCAAACAAGTTAGCTTAGCCCCAAAACCTATCCTGATACCAAAACAGCAATCAACATAAAACAGGAGTAACCTGGTAATTAAATCATAACTAATGATAGACAGATCCAACAAACACAAATAAAGACATTCTGGAAAGCTTATGAAATTGTCTACAAATCATCTTTAAACACCTCAGCATGATTCAAACATTAAGCCAGTCATTTAAACAGAGTTCCAGGTTCTGTCCCAGAAAAACAGAGAACACCTATTTCTGGAACCCAACTTGGAACAGCTATAACTTTTAAACTACTTGGCCAAATGACCTCAAATTTAAACCACAGCTAGCTCTATAAGTTTAGAACAACTTTGATTTAGACAAGTTTCACAGAAAGGCAAGTTATCATTAAGCAAAGTTAAATTGCTCACTTGCTGTCCAGAACAGCATTTAACCCTATAGTTAATTATTTAATGGCATGACCAAAACACAAACAATGCCAATCACATAGCTTATGAGCACAAACATATTACCAGATTACCAGAACATCAGATGGAAACCCCAAAACATTTACTTAACAAGGCATTTATTAATTAATTCTAAATAAGAGCATAATTACAAGATACTAGTCAAAGTGCTCCGAAAAATCTACAAAAATTACAGAAGCACAAGGACATCATCAAAGTATCACCATAAAAATTTCAGAGCAATTGCACATACCAAATTAAAGATATACATTTAACATGTGCCTAGATGTTTATTTCATAAATTCAGAAACATGACTTATATTATGCCAAACAACAGATTTCAGATTATTTACACATTAGGAATGCCATAAACCAGTTTACTACCAAAGTAGAGCACCAGCATAAGTACCATTTATTTTATATGATTTAGTTAAAGAAACAAGCCACATTTCAATCATAAACTACATATCAAAGCTGCAGTATTCCAAAAATCATGAAATATTTACCAAAGTACTCTAATACCATACAGAGTCTACCACAAAATTTTCAGAGCAAACTAAGCAATATAACCAGAGATATGCATTTATCCATGAATAACAAGATTAAATCCTTAAAAAATAATTTCCCAGAAAACATGGTTCATTTTATATTTTTATTAAAAACTAGCCATCTCAAGGAATACCACAAAATTGGTTTCACAATTTTTGAATCTCAGAAACAGGAGATATGATTTTTGCAAGAAAGCCAAAAATCAGGATTTTGAATAAAAGAAAAGGAGGGAAAGAGGAGACACTGACAGTGGACCCCATCTGTCAGGTCCGTCTTCCCCGCGGCCGAGGCGACGTTCGCCGGTGATTTCTCCGCAACGGCGAGGTCTCCGGCCAAACCACGGGCATCAGCTGTTGGTAATATGCCCTAGAGGTAATCATAGAGATGATTGTATTACATTATATCCATGACATATTATGAGTATATTGAATATCCATTGAAAGGCAACTTGTATCGATTGACAATTATGTGAATTGTTTGTGAAACTCTTTTACTTGTATGGTTATTCTAAAGTTGTCCCTGATCAATGTGTGTGAGACATACAAGTATATTAGATCAGCACAATATTAGTTGATGACCATGTTTCACAGGTCATGGACATAGAGATGTCAAACTAATATTGTGGGCACATGTATGACATAGGGCTGGATAGACCCAACGTGAGATGTTATAGTCTCTATTCACATCATATATGTTATGTCCTTAGACCTGAGATTGTCGTATGCATTCGAGATGTGAAACGACCTACTTAGAGACTATCAAACGCTACTCCGTAACTGGGTAGCTATAAAGGTAGTCTTCAGGTTTGTCAGGAAACATGCTGCGAGGCATAGTCAATCAAGATGGAATTTGCCCCTCTTGATTGAGAGAGATATCACTGGATCACTCAAGTGATTGGATCAACAAATGCATGGCCGTGCTTGGGTTAAGTGTTAACCCACGAGTTGAACCAAATATCATGAGGCAAGGGAGCAACATGTATGTGGTGTAGTGGTTCGTCTGATATGATCATTTGCGTGCATATAGGAGTTGTCACGCCTTGCTAGAGGCCGCTGTCAACTATTGAGCGAGTAGGAGTACTCGGCCCATGTCTATGTGTACGTGAACCCATAGGGTCGCACGCTTAAGGGGCTGGAAGCCTAATTCGGGTTGGACCCGAATTAGACAAGGCTTAGGGTTACTAATGGGCCTCCAACTCGGGAGCACATTAGGGACGCCTATATAAGTAGAGGGAGGGGCGCGGCCAGACTTGATCCACGCCTTTTGGCAGCCGCCGTCGCCCTCCACGCTCGCGCCTTCGCTTCTCGCGGACCTAGCAGTCCGGAGGCGCATCGCTTCTTCCCCGTACGTGTGGGACACCTCGGAGGTGCTGCATCTGGAGCACGAGGACGAACCGCAAGTGGTGGGAGGACTTGCTGGACGACCACGCAACTGCACGGCACTGCTACGACGTGTTCGACTACATCGAGTCGTCTTCCGCTGCATCTACACGTCGAGTGGTATATCCGTAACCTATCTCTAGTAGTAGATCCTGGATTATGGGGCGAAAATTTTGATTTTCTGGCTAGCGTAGCGTCCTCGTAACTCTACATCAGCGTGATCCCCAAACCCTAACGAATCGATTGACCCCCTTTTTCCCACGGCGGAGCCACCGGAAGGAGCTCACCGTCGACGATGGCGGCTCGGCGGAGGTGCTCGGCGTTATGCCGGAGCCCTCAGGCCGGTAGAGCGCAACCTAAGGCCTTCTACAGTACAAGCGGACTACGGCGAAGCTTCCTAGGTACACAGCTTGGCCTGGATCCTCGTGGAACAAGCTGGCCACGAGAGCACCCATCTCCGGCGGGAGCATGGCGGCGCTGCGCACCGTGTCCGGCGACGGAGAGCTTGGTAGAGCGTCCACCAAGTGGCGCAAAAGCTCGCTAAGGACCTAAGCTACCTCTAGGACCAAACCAGAGACGACGGGAGGCTTCACAGAGCTCGGCATTGAGTTCACCGGAGAAAACGGTCACGGCGACCCGATTTGGGGGAAGAAGGAAATGTCGGCTCACCGGTGGGATTCTCGGCAAGTTAGAGGGTGGAGATTGTAGAGCGGTTCACGGCGGAGCTTTGGGTGAAGTTTGGTGAGCAATGGCGCAGCAGGGAACGCGCGCGAGCTCGCCGGAGTAAGCTCACGGAGAAGAGCTCTCGGCGGCCGCGTTTCTGGCGAACTGGGCGAGGGAGAGCGAAGTGGACGCGTCCACTCTGCGCGGGGCGTCGCCGTGGACGTCATGCGCGCGTGCTGAGCTGACGAGCGGGGCCATCGCCGGCGTACGGACGACATCTGGCGGACAGGTGGCGTCCTGGCCATTCCCGACGGTGAGCTCGGTTTCGATTTAGAGACAAAGGTGACCGACTGACAGAGCAACTTCACCAAAGATTATCTCCCAAACCAGACCGAGTTAGAAGATGATGCAGTTGACAAAGTTGGAGTTCCAAACGAGTTCTACAACTTTGTCAATTGGAGCAAAGGCCAGATCGGCCTGGATTGAAAGATATGGAGTTTTCAAAATAGATCGAGCAAACTGGTTTCATCTCAAGACTTAGAAAATTTTCTAAGTGTTGGAAACAGCCCCAAATCTGCCTTGTGGGCCACTTTTGAGCTATTTTTGATCATTTTCATGAGATGGCCATAAAACAACTTTTGTTCCTTATAAAATTTGCTACAACTTTGCTGTAGGAAGTTTTGACATGCAAACATTTTATGAAACACTTTTTAAAAGCCTAAGCAAAAGAGGTTTCTAGGGCCTATTTTCATAAGTATGACTTAGAAGCATAATTTGGAGAAGTGATCAACATGAACATTCTTCCCAAGATTAAGTTAAGCATAGATAAACTAATTACCAAGACATTAAGCACAAACACAAGCATTGATCACTCAAACATAAGCATAGGAAGCCTATTTAAGCAATTTAAAACACATTTTTGCATAGAATGACATGCCTCAAGATAGATGATGATTATGATATGCTTTGAGTAGATGATGATGCTCACGCTATGCACATGATCAATGCAACCATAACACTGGGGTGTTACAATAAACAAGTAGAGCAAAGTCATAAGCAATATATTGAAGTAGAACAAAGTCATATTCATAATATTGAAGAACAAAGATGAATAATTGTAGAACAAAACATATTTTTCTTAATAAAACATTTTTAAATTATTTTTCTACTCAAATATAAATTAGTTTTCAAATAGGACTTTTGGAATTTTATTTTTCTGAAAACCAAAAGGACCGAAACGTGTGTTGGGTATTCTTAACATCATTACCAAAAGTAGACTAAGTTCTCTAAATCTAGTAACGGTGCCAAAAATGCCAAACCTATCCCTCACACCACTTAAGCCAAGTTGTCATCCCCAGCATGATATGAGAGACGCGGTATTGAAATATGCAATTGCTCTTCTAAATAAATAATGAAAGGGATCTGCAAGCGCACAGATTAATACCGATGTAGCATTTTAACCGGGAAGTATTCCAGGTATCATTATTTATATTTTTACCACTGTGAAGGGATTAACAATCATCAATATTGATTACAGAATAGAATATGAGATTGAGCATATATCATTGCATGTATAATTGAGAACATTATATCTAACTCTTCATACAGGGATAAGTGTCACATAAAGGATATATGAAATAATAATAGTGACAAGGATAACTAATCTGATCTAGCCACATAATAAATATGATAAGCACCTCAGTTAGATACTCTAGAAAGTCATTAGCATGGTATTAGAACGAACTACAAGAATATTCCCTAAGTTATTCTTAACTATATAGTCTAGCATTATCATAGTTAGTGCAAGCATACTTAGCAATCATTGCGAGACAAGACTACGCCCATGCATAGTGATATTAGCAAGGAATATGAGAAACATAGCAATCACTCCCCTATAATAATGTTGCTCTGCCAGCCCAATACACGAGAGGGGGACTATATAAGAATCAATGAAGCTGTCACTATCACGAACCACCCCACGATCTGGCATATTGGGTACAATCACAGATAAATACGGTATAAGCACCACGCCTACACAATATCTATCATTTACCCATGGATCCGATGGATAAACGCTATACGATCCTAAGCATGTATATAGATCGTATCTAACTAAGCCAAGTACGTAACTATGATAAACTAAGAATCTTGAATATAAGCAAGTAGAGCAAAGTCATAAGCAATATATTGAAGTAGAACAAAGTCATATTCATAATATTGAAGAACAAAGATAATTAGAAAGCAATTAGAAGCACAATTAGAGAATTACCAAGAATCCTCCTGACAGATCCGGAAACCAATCGAAGATTGACTCCTTCTAGTTCTAATCCTATGTAGCTATGCTAATCTAGATGTCTAATTGATGTGGTGGCTCTAATCTTGATCAGAGGCTTCTTCTCCCTTGAAGAACAATGAATTAGGGTTGAGAGGCTCTCCCCTCCAGGGGCCAGGGGGTCTGGTTTTATAGTCCCTTCAAGTGAATCTGGACCCTTGGATCAAACCGACATAGATTGTATGGTTTAGATTCATCCTTTAGGTCGGTGGAGATCTCCCGCAAAGCAGAGTCCTGATTGGACTCCAACAGGTGGCGGGCGCCCAGTAGGACAGGGCGGGCGCCCTGCCTCTGGCCCCGTTTCGCCTCCGCTTCGGTCTCGTGGCTTCTGGAGTCTTCTCGATGTAAGATAATTGCGCAGCACGTTAATATCTTTACGTAATCCTGACATGTGGGCCTTTCTTCCATATTTCCTGATAACCCCTGCAGAAATAGACAAACACCAAAACTCGTGGAATTCTGTCAGATAAAACCCTAAGTCTAGATCTTGATTTCATTTGGATCCTTTTCTTTATTTATTTGATAATTAAATTTGATACTTAAGGACCGTCAACAAACTCCCCCAAGCTTACCTCTTGCTCGTCCCTGAGCAAGGATAGACTTAGCTATGGATCATAAGTTGTTGCAATATCTTTAAAAATTTGACGGTACACATGCTTTTAAATAAGATCTCATCTCTGAGTTAGAGTAAACTGTCAAGACTTAAAACTTATTTACTTTACCCTCACCATGGGACTTGTAACCGTCACTTCTGTCTTGAGTGGTTAAAAGATAGAACAGTCTAGTCAAGTGCCATGTCTCTTATTCTTGATCAGCTATAGCTCTGGGGTTTTTGCAGATTTTCAAATAAAACTCAGAAATTCCTTGTATGATTCTCTCAGGTCTCTCTTTTGTGGTATTTGTGGATCCTTACCAAGGCATTGATGGTATATGCCTTCTCTCAAGATATGTAGTATTTGTGGTATGAGGCGTAGTGACATTGCCTTTTCTCTCACCCTACTCTAATAAGGCTTTAATATCTGGAGCTCATAGGTGGGAGATAAAATATACATACTTACAAGACATTTAATGCATAGTCAAACCATGGATCCAAAGTAACAAGCCCATAAGTTTAATCAAGATGTGCATGGGTGGCGAATGAATGGTGTATGGTGGTGATGGTGATAACAATGGTGAAAACAATGGTGGTGGAAGTCTAATTCTACTTTGCCCTTTTGAGGGGATACATACCTTCCTTGCTATTGAAACTTTATGAGGAGAATGAGATGCTCTTCTTTTTTTTTCTTTTTTTTTCTCTCAGGTGGGTATCTTGCACCCCTAATTCTACTGTTGGACACTTGTCCATTTTTACCTCTCGTCTCACTTTTTCTTTTCTTTCGAGGTTCCGAGCACTTGCTCCTTTTTATTTCCTCATATATTTTTTTTAGAGCACTCATCTCTTGAGATAATATAGCAAGTGGTAGTAACAAGATAACTTGAGCATTTATTTCACAAGGGGAAAACAGAAATATTTTTGGTTATTCTCTCCCGGATTAGGAGTAGAATATTTTTGGGTGATTCTGGAGATGGAATGGGTGGATATATGTGGATGGTACTTCTGGAGTAGAAGTAGCATATATGAGTGAACGTGCAAGTGAATCTTGATTTAACCACATGACAAGCTCCTAAGGGTCTACACAGCTTGACCACACTCAATGCTCATAAGCAGTAAATATTAAATGTGTGGCTCAAAGTCTAGCAAGCATGTATATATGGCTGTGGTAGGAATTTAAACTCTCATCATACAGGAACTCATCATGCAACATTTTAAAGATTTTCAAAGATAAAATTCTCCAGAATTCTAGCATCTCTAGGAACAGATAAACAGCAGCTCAACCTTCCCATATTATATCCGTTAACAACTTAGACTTCAGATCAAGTTTTCATCCCACAAGTTTAGGTCTAGAGCAAGCTTTAAATTATAACAGTTATATCTAAACTTGAGAGAGAACTTAAAATTTGCAAATTAGGCAGAGCAACTATTCATCATATCCATGCTTAAGTTTTATTTAGATACAGATTAGCATAGCCACTTTATTTATTTATTAAACACACTAAGCAAAAGACATATATAAGCATAAAATCTTTATTTGGTTTTCCCATAGTTTATGTGTATTTTAATATTCTAAAATAATATAAGTATAAAGATAGATAGATAGAAATACTTATCAAGATAAATGGGGGTGCTCTCTCCCAAGCTGAATTTTGACGTAATTTCTCTTGGTGTAGCTAGCAGGTGGTAGAGGTGTATTTGAAAGTCAGCAGCATTCTGACAGCGATTAGAATGTCCTCCGTCTGCTAGTCTTCTTGATTCTTAAATTTCTGTGGAGCTCAAATAGTCAACAAAGCTTTGGAACTTGATTAAGTGTTAGCATAAATATCTAGCCTTTATTATCTTGAGACTCCTTAATAAATATTACTCCCTGTTTTTATATTTTTATTTTTATAAAGCAGAAAAATATTTATTTTTATTTTTATGCCACCATAGTGAATGTACTTATGGGTTTTATGCCACTCGTATACTCACATGGGGCTTACAGTTTTTAACATTTTTATTTTCTTTTTAAGATAGTGTGAATATGATTAACTAAGTAAACTATTTGAAATAACTGAAAGGGAAAGGGTAACTACCAAGTTTACCTCTTGGCAAGGCGTTCGGTGTTTTTAAGTCCTCCGAACGGGACTCTCCAATTTCTTAATCGTCCTGAGGTTCGTTGGGTGGCGTAGTCGGTACTTCCGGCAGCGCCTCCTCTTCTTGTATAGTTATCTTCATTTTCCATACCTGACTCGGTGCTTCAATCTCCTCTGGATAATTCTGTTTAAATTCAACGTCTTCTGACCTTACAACTTCTCTTTCATAGTCTGCCCATCCGTCCTTGATGATCTGCCTCCTCTGGTTGCGGTTGCGTCTTTTTCTGACCTGCTTAGATTCTTCAATGATATAGTTAGGGTCAGTAAAATAACGGCATACCTTCTCTGAGGGGAAGTGCATATGGACTTCTCTGGTTCCAATGTAGATAATTGCTTTAACGGTGCTGAGGAATGGTCTTCCAAGGATGATGGGTGGATCATATTCATCTTCTCCTATGTCAACAACTTGAAAGTCTGTGTAGACAAAGTGATCGTCTATTTTGACTGGGACATCAGATACTATTCTTTTAACTTCTCGAAATGTCTGATCTGCCATCTGGAGCTGAATGTATGTTGGTCTTAGTGGCATGGTCCCGAACAAGAGCCGATAAGTGACTGCGGCCATTATGTTGACGCCTGATCCGGTGTCGCAAATCGTCTTGTAGAAGTTGTATCCATTTATGGAGCAGTAAATGCTTGGCATTCCTGGGTCGTCCTTCTTGGTCAAAAACGGTGACTTAAGTTGGTGATCTTGGCCTCCATGGACTACAGTGACCATCTTAGCTGACTCGGTCCACACTTGCTTGTTCCTGTTTCTCCTGTTGGTCCTCTTCCTTGATTCACGTGTGGATTTATCTTGAATTTGTGTAGTCTTGTTCTTGAAGAAAAACGTCTCCTTCTTCCCTTTGACGTAGAAACTGATCTTGGCAGCACTAGCGTAGATGATAGCTCCCGTGGTGTTCAAGAATGGCCTCCCTAGGATGATAGGTGCTCTCTCATCATTTCCGGTCTCTACCAATACGAAGTCTGCTGGGGCATACAAGGTACCAACTCGGACACAAAGGTTCCTCACTATTCCTTTCGGGAAAGTTATCGTCTGATCTGCAAACTGCAAACACATGGTTGTTTCTAATAAAGGATGTGTAAAGAATTTTTCATAGAGTACCCTGGGTATAATGTTGACACTGGAGCCAAAGTCACAGAGTGCTTCTGGAACGTCCACCATGCCGATGGAGATCGGGATGACGGGGCGTCCTGGATCGCCTCTCTTGACCGGCAGAAGGTCAGTAGAGAATTCATTGACAGGGTTACTCCAATTACCTGCATCAAACATGTCTACAAGATTTGCAGATTCTAATCCTTCCGGTTGTGATGGTATACCGGGGTTAGTAGTAGGAACAGCAGCAGCTATTTGATTTAACTGAGATTCAATCATTTTATTAAAGCTAATTTGATTCTTGATGGCAGTAGAAAAATTATCCATTCTATTATTTATATTTTCTAGCATTTTATCATTAGATGCCAATTTCTTAGATAGATTATCCATTAGCTTTCCTTGATTAGACACTAACTCTCTCAAAGGTGGAAAATTACTATTATTGTTGTAAGAATTGTTACCTTGATAATTACCTGAGTAGTTAGGCCTCTGTTGATTCCAACCTTGATTTTGTTGAGGACGGTTGTAGTAGTAGTTGTTGTTGTTGTTGATGTAGTTCACATCCTCAAGCATCTCAGGGCAGTGATTGCCTGAGTGTCCAGTGTCTCCACACTCGTCACAAGTCATGTGAGAGTCGTAGATGTGCATAACTTCTTTCTTGTCTCCAGCTCTATCGTCGAGCTTCTTCATGAGCAGGTCTAGCTTTGCAGACAACATGTCTACCTCCTTCAGCTGATGCATACCTCCACCTCTTTTGCGTGTCTGGGTCCTCTCTTCATTCTAGCTTTGGTTGGACGCCATCTTTTCCACAAGAGCTGTGGCTTGTGGTATAGTAAGTGATAAGAATGCTCCTCCAGCTGCAGCATCCATGGTCTCTCGGGCACTGTTGCCGAGCCCATGATAAAACGTCTGCATCAATAGCCAACTCTCCATTCCATGATGGGGACATTCTAGGATGTAGTCTTGAAAGCGCTCCCATGCTTCTGGAACAGATTCATCATTTTGTTGCTAAAAACTCGTAATCTTCCCACGGAGAGCATTGGTCTTGCCCATGGGAAAGAACTTAGCCAGCAAGTTTGTTGAGCAGAGTGCCCACGTAGTATTCTTCTCCTTTGTAGCGTAGAACCACTGCTTCGCTCTTCCTAACAGTGAGAATGGGAAGAGGCGAAGTAGTATAGCATCTTTGGAAACTCCTGCTATGGTGAATGTGTTGCAAATCTCCAGGAAGTGTTGTAAATGAGCACTAGCATCTTCGTGTGCCTTCCCACAGAACTGGTTGGATTGCACCATGTTGATAAGTCCAGGCTTGAGCTCAAAGTTGCCATCGATCTCTGCAGCAGGTCCAGTGCGGATGTTGTCCATAGTGGGAGCTGAGAACTCGCGGATCGATTTGTTCGCCATGGCTTCGAACTTCGAAGACAAGTTCCGGTGATCTTCTTGATTGGATGAAGCTTCTTGCTGAAGTGTTGATGATTTCTTTAGCTTGGCTCTCGTCTTCTTGAATAATGCTTCAGGATTGTCAACAAAATTTCCTGGAAGATGTCTTCTATTCATACATTCCCCTGCATAAGATAAAATAGAAAAATATCGGGGTAAAACTGTATGAGAGAATAGATAAGCTCAATCATATTAGTGATGCGAATGATAACTCAAAATCTTTTATTCCATTCCTGATTAGTAATCAACCTTCCCCGGCAACGGCGCCAAAAATGCTTGTTGGGTATTCTTAACATCATTACCAAAAGTAGACTAAGTTCTCTAAATCTAGTAACGGTGCCAAAAATGCCAAACCTATCCCTCACACCACTTAAGCCAAGTTGTCATCCCCAGCATGATATGAGACACGCGGTATTGAAATATGCAATTGCTCTTCTAAATAAATAATGAACGGGATCTGCAAGCGCACAGATTAATACCGATGTAGCATTTTAACCGGGAAGTATTCCAGGTATCATTATTTATATTTTTACCACTGAGAAGGGATTAACAATCATCAATATTGATTACAGAATAGAATATGAGATTGAGCATATATCATTGCATGTATAATTGAGAACATTATATCTAACTCTTCATACAGGGATAAGTGTCACATAAAGGATATATGAAATAATAATAGTGACAAGGATAACTAATCTGATCTAGCCACATAATAAATATGATAAGCACCTCAATTAGATACTCTAGAAAGTCATTAGCATGGTATTAGAACGAACTACAAGAATATTCCCTAAGTTATTCTTAACTATATAGTCTAGCATTATCATAGTTAGTGCAAGCATACTTAGCAATCATTGCGAGACAAGACTACGCCCATGCATAGTGATATTAGCAAGGAATATGAGAAACATAGCAATCACTCCCCTGTAATAATGTTGCTCTGCCAGCCCAATACACGAGAGGGGGACTATATAAGAATCAATGAAGCTGTCACTATCACGAACCACCCCACGATCTGGCATATTGGGTACAATCGCAGATAAATACGGTATAAGCACCACGCCTACACAATATCTATCATTTACCCATGGATCCGATGGATAAACGCTATACGATCCTAAGCATGTATATAGATCGTATCTAACTAAGCCAAGTACATAACTATGATAAACTAAGAACAATATAATCTTGAATATAAGCAAGTAGAGCAAAGTCATAAGCAATATATTGAAGTAGAACAAAGTCATATTCATAATATTGAAGAACAAAGATAATTAGAAAGCAATTAGAAGCACAATTAGAGAATTACCAAGAATCCTCCTGACAGATCCGGAAACCAATCGAAGATTGACTCCTTCTAGTTCTAATCCTATGTAGCTATGCTAATCTAGATGTCTAATTGATGTGGTGGCTCTAATCTTGATCAGAGGCTTCTTCTCCCTTGAAGAACAATGAATTAGGGTTGTGAGGCTCTCCCCTCTAGGGGCCAGGGGGTCTGGTTTTATAGTCCCTTCAAGTGAATATGGGCCCTTGGATCAAACCGACATAGATTGTATGGTTTAGATTCATCCTTTAGGTCGGTGGAGATCTCCCGCAAAGCAGAGTCCTGATTGGACTCCAACAGGGGGCGGGCGCCCAGTAGGACAGGGCGGGCGCCCTGCCTCTGGCCCCGTTTCGCCTCCGCTTCGGTCTCGTGGCTTCTGGAGTCTTCTAGATGTAAGATAATTGCGCAGCACGTTAATATCTTTACGTAATCCTGACATGTGGGCCTTTCTTCCATATTTCCTGATAACCCCCTGCAGAAATAGACAAACACCAAAACTCGTGGAATTCTGTCAGATAAAACCCTAAGTCTAGATCTTGATTTCATTTGGATCCTTTTCTTTATTTATTTGATAATTAAATTTGATATTTAAGGACCGTCAACAACGTGCTCGCTAGAAATTTTGAATTCATTTTTCTAAGACAAGCCAAACAAAGCTAGGGCACAAAACACACATCAAATAAAACACCCTCCACTTAATTTATTAAAAGTTTTAAAATTCCTCATTTTTCTCATTTTATAATAATAGTGAATAAAATCTTGGAGTATTTTACAAAAATTTTAACTCCTTATTTAATTTAGTGTTCTCTAATAACAATCCAAAATTAAAAATTTTGGAGTGTTATAGATCTACCCCACATAACATAAATCTTGTCCCGAGATTTGAAGAAACTAGAGAGAAAGATAAAGTAGATCGTCGAAGTTGTTTCGAGACTTTTGACGAGAGATGATATAAAGGGCTAAGGATTAACAAAGGTTGACAAAGGAAGACAAGACTCGATCTTATAGTGCTCACAATTCCTTGATTCGAGATTTATGAGATAAAAGATGAAAGGCTAAAGAATTAGAAGTTGACAGAGAAGACCTAAATTTATTTTCTAATCTTCAAGCTTAATCATTTGTAGTCCTATGAGACGTAGGATCAAAGATCGCAGGTTGGCAAAAATGATAAGGGTTTGTCGCAAGAATGATAAGGATCAATATATAGTTCTCCATGTCTTTCTGATTAGAGATTTTCGAGAGTGATGATCATAGCGGACGCTACCCCACTTAAACCAAGTGTTAGCTTATCTTCCAAAATCCTGTATAAGAACACTCATCTTGTCGGTAGATAATCTTCAAAGTTTTCCTTGGGAGGTTACTAGTTTAATAACACACTGCACTTCTTGGGTTTCGGAAGAACAGGGAGACAAACAACATAATGATGGGAGAAGATAGAGTGAAATAATCTCAGTTGTCTCAGTAAAGGTGCAAGACAGAAGGTTCTTGAACAATATCTAGAAAAGCAACCCAAGGGGTTTGTTAAGATTGACCATATATCGTATGGTTTTCATCTGACTTTTAGGTTCTGCATTTTGTCACGTGGTAGTCTATCATATATTCCAGGGTGAAAAATAAGTCTTATCTTAGGACTTTGTTTCTTATGCCTTGCTTTAATAGGTCAAAGAGCATCACACTTTCTATGATACTTGGTACTTCTTTGTGGCCTTGAAGGATGAGTTTTAAGCAGATTTCTCATACCACTTGCAGTGTTGGGGAAAAAGAGAGAGAAGTACACAAAGGGTGTCGATTCATTTTGCATGGAATGCTTAAGATCGCTTCATAGGTAAGCACTACCCCTTGATGTTGGGACAGCACTAGGTGCTTTGCCTAAGATTCCTTTGATTACCACAAATAGACTAAACATCTTGTCAAACAACTCATTACTCATATTGGAAGCTTGAGAATGATAAGGTCAATGAACAAGACATCTCCTTTTACAAAGAAGATTAAAAGTGACTTGAATGAAAACCTTAAAAGCTAAAAGGCATCGCTGACTTCATATGTTGCCATAAGTGTTACATACTTCCTTGACTCGTTCAAATCGATCTAGATCTCATAATACAATCTACTTCACATCTGATGTTGAGAAAATATTGCCTCTCTACAAGGTCCACATTTCTTTTGAACTGCCTCATTGTCAATACAATCATTCCATTCGTCCTTTAAACCTTGGGGTGAGGTCGAGTGCCGTCATACACAAACCTGTCTCCTGATGGGGTGGTTAGGGATACTGAGTGTTGTGTACAATCAATCTTTCCCTGACAAGCGGTTAACCATCCTCTTCCAAGAACGTCATCAATATCAAATGATTCTAGGACTATAAGATTTACCTCAAAATTTACACCTTTTATACCAAGACTAACTTTTGGACACATGCGGGTTGCTCTTATCTTTCCACTTGGTGATTTGACCAGTATGGGTTTCTTCATTTCCAACATAAGCATCTTATGATCAGCAACATGTTTGTTTGAGATGAAAGAATGTGAAGAACTTGAGTCGAACAAAACAATGGCAGGAGTTGAATTGACTAGAATTGATCCAAACACCACATTTTGTGCTTCACGAGCAGTACACAAATCTACATGGTTCAATCTACCATTAACATAGTCACGAACTGGGTACTTCTTTGGACAATGCTTCTTGTGATGTCCCTCTTTGTGACACTGGTAACAAGCATTGCTAACAGTTTTAACGTAGGTGCTATCCTGACATTGAGCTCCTCGAATTGATGTGTCGGGAGTAACTAAAGTGCTACTAACTTGTTGGTTCTGAGGGTCCACCTTCAATGAAGTCTCTTTACTTGTTTGCTTCTTAGCTCGATTGCTCTTTCGAGGCTAAAGTTTAGTGTAGGTGATAGTCCATCCATCTAGGCATATCTCTAACATAGAAAATGTAACTGAAGGGGCATCTAACTCTTCAAGATATGAATGTGTCTGATGAGAGTTTGGGACTAAAGGTAACTTCAATGTAGAACTCAAATTTGGCTCAACACTTAACAGTGGCTCTAGGGAGATTGCCTTCCTTTTCTTGTTACCTTCAGTCTGTTGATCCTGGGGTACCTCTACCTTACCTTCGCTTGACTTGTTCTGAAGACATGGTAGACCATAATATCTGCAGTAGTTACACGGCTCTTGAATCCCAAGTGCCTCATTAATACCATCTTTCTTAGCTTTCATGTTCTTCCAGGCTTCTACGACTTGTCGCTTCATTGCTTCTTCCTGAGTTTCAATCATGTTCTTTTCTAAATATAACTAAGAATCATTTTGTGGTCCCACTCCAATTAGTACTTGATCCTATGTAAACCAGGGCTTCTCCTTGTTTACTAGGGACAAGGGTAGCATAGTTGGGTCTTTCTGACATTTGATGTAAGCTTCTTCAGTGTCACCTTGGAGAAGTAGAGATTGTATTATCAAAAGTTTCTGGAGTCTAGCCATACGATCAGCTGCCATCTCTAGGATTTGAGCCTGCCAAGCTATCACCTGTTCACTACTTAGTTGTGTTGTAGAAGGCATTTGTTGACTTTGATCACTGGTATTCTTTCCTTTGACGTCTTCACTTGTGTCAATCATCTAACATTAGGTAATAGTAGAATGAGCTAGAGTAGTATGGACAAAGAGCATGATATGAAGTGACAGAAAATAGGTGGAGACGATCAAGATTGACCATTGATATGGATAGGATAAGAGAGATCACTGCCCCACTTAACAGAGATCGAGCTAATCCCCAAACGACTTCTTCTAGGTCTCCTTCAAACACTGGAATAGAGACGACACGCAAAACACAAACCAAGCAAGACAAGCACACATGACATCAACGATACTACACGTGCTTCTTCAACAGTGGTGGTCATCCTAAAAGGTAAGTCTGAGATGGTGAAGGGCCATCGAATTTAGAAATAAAACGAGTTTTGAAAACTTAGGTAAAACAACTTAACAAAAGCCAAGGAGATAAATAGAAATAGCTCAAAGGAAGCTATTCAAGGAGGAGACACAATATGACAAGGATGAAGAAATAGTTAGAATCAAAGAATCAAGGGATGAGAAAATAGTTTTATATCAAAATAAGGTTTATAAATCGACCAGTGCTATTTAGGCATACGTCCTACAGTCAACACTGCTCTGATACCATTCCTATCACACCCTGGTTTTTAAAATAAGACCAGAGTCGTCATTTGTGTGCCCACGAAGTCCACATATATAACAAAAGAATAAAAATATTAGAAACAATGTTATATATAGAGGAAAACATATTTATATTAACACTTACAAACATCAGAGTACGCGGAAAGAGTAGCTAAACTTCATAGGCTCCATTCTTCTCAGGGACGGCTGACTGGGGGCTCCATACGCCAAGCACTTCTCATAGGCTTCTAGAAAACTCCATAGCATCTCTATCCTTCTTCTGAGCAGCACTTTACTACACTCTGGGGTGTGGGGGAAATAGCAAGGGTGAGTTCATGTCGAACTCAACAAGTATAGGCGGAAAGCATAATGACATGCAATGCTTAATCAAAGGAAAAGCTAACACTGTTTAACTGCAGGTGAGCTTTTTAAGTTGGTAAACTTTTATTACAATTCTTTTATTAAAACAACCTATTACTAAATATGAGTGAAGCATCCCAACCCTTAATTAGATGAATGTACATTAACAATATTATTAATCACCATTATAATTATTATTTCCGAGGTAGCAACCTCAGATAGTAACTCGGGGTAGCAACCCCATTAAGGTCATGGGGTAGCAATCCCAATTTAGAACACAGGATAGCAATCCTGCCAACACGGAATAGCCATTCCGCCAAAGCACGAGGTAGCAACCTCAACCAAGTTTTGCCTCCAAGTTCCATGTGATTCCAATTTGCTCATCATGTGAGAGTCTAGGCCGCTCGTGACCGTGAGCACGGCTGATATATCAGTTTTACACTCTGCAGAGGTGTGCACTTTCACTCCAAGTCATGATTCCCATTCGCCCAGGGTTGCGACTCCCCAAAACACTACCAAGGTGAGCAGTCAGTGTTTCACTACGAGACCTTTCACAGGGTCCAACTAATAGGATGCCACTCGTAAGTTTTTGCCGGGCGCGCGGCAGCCGTGCCCATAGCAATGGGACCCCGAACTGACCGACCTCTTAATATAAATACCCAAGCTACTTCCTTACGCCTACCCTGAAAGTAACACCCTACCAGTGGAGGTCCTGATAATTAGTCAAGCCAGAGCCATATGGCTTTGAGCTGCACTGTATGTCCGAGGGGGTCGCTCCATGACTAAGTCCTTACGGAGAGCAGAAACGGGTACGCCCGGGAACTGGGCGAACCAACAGTACCCGCTCCCCCTTTCCTCAACAAACCACGATGCTCGCAAGCACCGCAACATCTCCGTCACCGAAGTGACCTTTATCCACCATTGGAGCATTAGTCATCATTGAAGAATTCTTTAGGCAAGATTATTACTTTTATTATTATATAGGTTAGATGAGTAGAGCAGCTAAGCATAACTACTGTTCACTATTCTACCCATGTATAAAACCCTGGAGTACAAGGAATACAATAGAAAGCTAGTCAGGTCCTTAGAGTTGAAGTATTAAAACACATGTAGTGAAAGTGAATATAATTAAAGTTCATAGGTACAATATGATCGAAAGGTGCCTGCACTTGCCTTAATCCCCAGTGTACAACTGCTCAGAATTCTTTGGCTTTTTTCTTCTGATCTCCAACTTCTGCTTCGACTGTCGGTCCCTAGCTCCTGGTTTTCACTGTTGATGAACCACGCTTCTTCTACTCGTAGCAGCCAAGCAACACAGACAGACAAACAAACAATCACAATTAAGAACAAGCATCAATCAAAGGAAAAGCTTTGAAAAGAAGAGCGCAATAAACGACACGGCTTATTGCTACGATCGTGGGAACGCAAGAACGATTGAGAACGGAGCTATCGTTAAACGGACACGACTTTCGAGGTTCAAAGTGTAACGGAGAAGACGACTATACGCTGGTCGTATTTTATGAACACAGGTCATGGATTATTCAAAGAAATATTTGAAAGTTGAGTTGACCAAATTATAAAGAATTATAAAGTTTAGGACTAAATGTTAGTCATATTCTTTTTATAAATAACAATAAATTATTTAAGTCACTTTATCATTTATAGTTTAGAAAAGCGTAGGATTTGTGTCATAAGTTGAACAAGGCATTTATGAATTGAGATTAGGTTAAGTAGATCAGAATTAAAAAGATATTTATGTTGGTATTAATAACATTAATATTTTTTTATGTAAAACCCAAAGTTATCAACATAAATTGTTTTTATAGATTGAGAGGCATTTAGGTAATCATCAATCATTTTATATTTATGGTGAAAACGTAAAGTGTCAAACATGGCAGATGTCATGGCTAACGCGTAGTTTATGTCGATATGAACCTAACGCGACAAGAACGGGGTCAAACAGAGTTAAAACGCGGATTCTATAGCCAAAACTAGGTCAGTGGCAAAACCGTGATTATGCAGAACTATTTTTGATATTTTAAATAATTAAAACTGATTTTTAGAAGCATTATGGACTTAATCTTTAAATACCAATGGATCTAGGGGCTAGATTGCTAAAAACAGGACTTAAACCTAATTACTTCTGAACTACTTAGGACCGCGGGTTAATTTAGAGAAAAACCGTAGGGGCTTTTTCGCAAGATGGCCATGGTCAACAGGGTTTTGGCCGCGTTGACGGCCACGCGGTGCGGCGGGGTATGCGGGGTCCATGGCCCAGCTTTGCGGACCAGGGGGGCAGCCGCGGTCCACCGGTCTATGGTGGACCGAGACGCCGGGTAGCGGATTGCGCGCGGCGGTGCTGAGGGCCACGGCGGCGGCGCCATTGCTGGCTCCGGCGAGCTCACCGCGGGGGCGCTGCAGGGCACGGAAGGGCCCAGTGAGGGCACGATCACATGCGGCTCGGCATCGCGAACTCGATTCGAGGCACCACGGCGGCTGCGGCTGGCCGAGGATAGCGCGACGCACGGTGGGTGGCTCGGCTTCGGCGGAGCTCCTCCGGCGAGCGCGTGCAAGCACGTGAGAGCGAGAAAGAGGGCGGCGTAGGTGCCGAGGCTTCCTAACCTTGCTGTGAAGGTTGTTCGGGGGTCCTTGCCGATGGAACGGATGCGGTCGCAGAGATCAACGGCGACGGGTACCTCCACTCGGCGGCGGTGGCGACAGCAGCTCGCGGCTAGGACTAGGTGGCGACGGGGCTTCGCTAGGGTTCGAAGGCGGCTGCGGCGCTCTAAGCAGGGCCTTTATAGGCCACGGGGAACCTCGGGAGGTGCGCGGGGAAGGGATCGGGCGGCGGCGGGGGCTTCCCGTGCGATGCGGGAGGTAGGGGATGAAGGCGTCCCGCTGACGCGTGGGGCCGAGGGTTCAGCGGCTCAGGCGCGGGCTGGCAGGCGGGGCCCGTAGGTCAGCGGCAGCAGAGAGGGGAAGGCGGGGTGCAGGAGGCGTGGGGGTGGGCCGAGATGCAGGTGGGCTTCGGCCTAAGGCTGAGAGGGGGGCGCGAGGTGAAGCCAGCCCGGGTTGGGCCGCCAGCTATTGTTGGGCCAAAACAACGAGGGAGAAGGAAAAAAGGGCTTTCCTTTTTATTTCAGAATGAGTTAAACTATGTTTCCAAACTATTTTCAAACCATATTTCAAAATAAAATTTGATTCAATATTTAGGGATCATTTTGGAATTTGTTTTCTTTCTTTTTTTTGAAAACAAAGCATATTTTCTTAATAACACATTTTTAAATTATTTTTCTACTCAAATATAAATTAGTTTTCAAATAGGACTTTTGGAATTTTATTTTTCTGAAAACCAAAAGGACCTAAATGTGCTCGCTAGAAATTTTGAATTCATTTTTCCAAGACAAGCCAAACAAAGCTAAGTCACAAAACACACATCAAATAAAACACCCTCCACTTAATTTATTAAAAGTTTTAAAATTCCACATTTTTCTCATTTTATAATTACAACAATGAATAAAATCTTTGAGTATTTTACAAAAAATTTAACTCCTTATTTAATTTAGTGTTCTCTAATAACAATCCAAAATGAAACATTTTGGAGTGTTATATATACGGAACTTATGCTTACCGTAGAATGTCTTTTGGGTTATGTACCAACTTCTTTTCAA
Source organism: Sorghum bicolor (assembly GCF_000003195.3). Lineage (NCBI taxonomy): Eukaryota > Viridiplantae > Streptophyta > Magnoliopsida > Poales > Poaceae > Sorghum > Sorghum bicolor. The sequence goes on along the minus strand of NC_012877.2, from coordinate 32,253,514 downwards.
AGATGCATGATGTCTATATTTTCTGATATGATTGAAGAGATTATAGAAGTTTTCATGGATGATTTCTCTGTATATGGAAAAACTTTTGATAGTTGTCTTCAAAACTTAGACAAGGTTTTGCAAAGATGTGAAGAAAAACACTTAGTCCTTAATTGGGAAAAATGTCATTTTATGGTTAGGGAAGGAATAGTGCTGGGACACTTAGTGTCTGAAAGAGGAATTGAGGTAGATAAAGCTAAAATTGAAGTAATTGAACAACTACCTCCACCTGTGAATATAAAAGGAATTCGAAGCTTTCTTGGCCATGCTGGTTTTTATCGCAGATTCATAAAAGATTTTTCATTTATTGCTAGACCTCTTACTCTTTTGCTAGCCAAGGATGCTCCTTTCGAATTTGATGATGCATGCCTAACATCTTTCAATTTATTAAAGAATGCACTCATCTCTGCACCAATCATTCAACCCCCTGATTGGTCGTTGCCTTTTGAAATTATGTGTGATGCTAGTGATTATGCTGCGGGGCAGTTTTGGGACAAACTAAAAATAAGAAGCGTCACGCAATTGCTTATGCCAGTAAAACTTTGATAGGAGCTCAACTTAATTATGCAACCACTGAAAAAGAGCTTCTAGATGTTGTCTTTGCCATTGATAAATTTAGATCTTATTTAGTTGGAGCTAAAATAATTGTTTACACTGATCATGCTGCACTAAAATATCTGCTCACTAAAAAAGATGCTAAACCTCGTCTAATTAGGTGGATTTTATTACTTCAAGAATTTGACTTGGAAATAAAAGATAAAAAGAGAATAGAAAATTCTGTTGCTGATCACTTGTCTAGAATGCATTTTAAGAATCCATAGGAAACCCCCATCAACTATTCACTCCGGGACGACATGCTCTACGGGATTAACAGGTCTGACCCCTGGTATGCAGATATTATTAATTTTGTAGTTTCAGGGTATGTACCACCAGGAGCGAACAAGAAGAAGCTTATTTGTTGGTGCAAAAGCTGATATGCAAACACAAAGGGCTAATATCCGATTCAAACGTTAAGGCGTGCCAGCCGATTTGACCTTACAATCGACAAAGGTGGTAACTCGACCACTTTGGTCCCGACAACAGCGATGCGCCCGAATGTCACGGCCAAGAGGTGATCACGCGGAACTTGAGAACACGTCGAGTTTGACTCGACGAATTTCTAAGAACTCGTAATAAAAGAAAATATGACGAAGTCGTCGAAAAAGTAGATGTTGGAATATGAGTAAAAACTTGTATTTGATTGATTGATAGATTGTCTCATTACATTGCCCTAAGGTCTACATTTATACCATGTCCGAAGAGTTACAACCAAACACGACTAGGACTCGCATTCCAAACTAAACGGAACCCATACACAAAACGAATTCTAATAATTAAGGAAAACATAAAACTACCCCCTTGTAGCTGACCGGGACACCGCCACAGATCAATCGGCAACCCTCACATTTTTCTTCAGAGCCATCGGCAGACCTCCTGTTGTGGGCATCGACAAACAGTGATACTGGTCATCGGCAGGAACACGTCTCCACCTCTGGACTTAGCCACATCCAGTTGTTTCCTCATCGGCAACCACCTTCATCGGCAACTTCCCTGTAGACTAGTTATCGTTGCTTCATCTATCGATCTATACTTTACTAACTCCAGGTACGCGTCAAAAGATACGTGTCCAAAAACGGTATCAACACATGCCCCCTAATTTTGGAGTATAAAATCATTAATGCTTCGAAATTCTCTACAGTAATGGTGCCTTTCCGCAATTAATTCTACCAATTTGGTAATCAGCTTTTAAATCCGAACAACCTTGGCCCGATTCTCCTACAGATCCCTCGAATTCCTCAACCTCCCGAACCGAATCTCTCCACTTTATGCGCCCATCGGCAATATTACCGTTAGAAGGAACTGCCGATGGACCGACCAGGATAACTTGTACAGTGAAATTTCTTCAAAATCATGACCGCTTGCTGTCAAATCACTTGCGCAATCCCTTGATTACCATGCGAACAGTTACCATATCCACCTGAATACCCTCGGATTTCACGGATATGGCAAAGAGATAAGTCAGATTTGCCCTTGCCCGATTTGTCCTATAAATACTTCCTCCTCCGGTACTCCTTCCCCATCTTATCATTCTACAGCCCAAAATCTACTTTCCTGGTGGCAGCACCATCCGAGGATTCCAATAACTTCAACAAAGACCTTCCTCACCAATCCTCCAAGTCTTCGATCTTCTTCCTTGCGTGGAAATGGCCATCAACTTCGTCGTTCATGAGGTCAGTTTACCACCCTCCTTTTTCCGCACTGTTGTTGTACTCCTGTTCATCCGCAATTCCTTTTACTAAATACTCCTTTTTCCTTTTGTTCTTTCTTTTATCCTCAAAAACTTTTAGGATTTGGATGATAAGATCGTAATTCCTACCGATCAGCCTCACCTCCAATGTCTTGGCCCGCTAGGAAATCCAGATCCCACCGATCTAATAAACGCAGAGACAAACAGAGTCCCCTTTAGAGCCAAAAACTTCTCCCTAGATCTATGGAAAGATGCCTTCCATTCCTGGCCCAGTCCTACCAAGGGATGGAAGGATTGGTTCCTGAGAGTCAGCCATTCAAATGAGGTTCAATGGGTCGAGCGGAAGTTAGACCAGTGCATTAGGTTGTCTCTTGCTTGCTGCTTCGTACTTTTGGTCAGACACACTCAACGCTTTTGTGTTTGGCCATGGCCCTGCTTCTCCTACACTTGCTGATGTACTCATGCTCACCGGCTTAGATATATCCACTGCCGATAACAGCCATCTATTTGACACCAAACCCAGTTCTAAGGTAGAAACTCGTGCTATCGGTGGTTGGTCTGGGTACATTCAGAAGTACCAAAAACAGGACCAGTTAGTGCAAAGGAACAGACCACTTTCCTAAATATGTGGCTGGATAAGTTTGTTTGTGTGGCCGATCGGCAGGACCAACCTCTGTTTACTTATCGGTAGCAGAAAGATTAGCTAGTGGTGGCCGATTCCCTCTTGGCTGATACCTGCTCGGCTCTGCTTATCACCTCCTCCACCAGGTAGCCAAGAAACTTCTGCTAGGTCAATCCATCAGCAACTTAGGGGGTCCTTGGTGGTTTATCAACATGTGGCTTAGTCTCCACATGCACAAGCACCTTGAATTCGACCTCTTTGCACAACGCTTCCCCAGGGACATAGCCGAGGATTATGAACTGGATGAAGAAGAATCGGCAACTCGTTCCCCCCTGAACTTTGGCGAAGTTGCCATAGTCTTACCGGGCACTGGTGGTAATGAAGACCAGGTTAGCCGATTCTTTCAGACTCTCTATGAAGGTCTGACCAGAGAACAGTGGGCATGGATGCCTTACGAAGATCCAGACACCAGATTTTCCCTGACTTTCCATCCCTTCAATGATGCTCTCAACAAGGACCATGATGTGATGATGGCAATTACCACCCCAAGGGCCATACCAGTGAACTTCTTTGGTAGTGGGAAAACCTCCAATCTGTCTTATGAGTTTTACAACCCATCGGCACTAGCTCGCCAACTGGCTTTCGGTCAACAGCCGATTGCACTTTGCTACGCCGATGTGGTAAAGCCGAGGGAGACCATCACTAGCAATCTTTAGTGGATCAGAATAGCCCAACTTCCGCCAAACGCCGATATAGATGTCGATCTATCGGCTTGGATCCCAGCTCTCTTCATTACTCAGGCATACAAACAATGGTGGGAGGAGTGGAAAGAGCATTTTTTCTGCAGATCGGCCCTCACATATCGTGGCATGATCGACCCCAAATACAAAGTCCCCGATAACACTGTAAGCATTTTAACCGATGTTTCAATCCTTTTCACTTTCATCTTCTATTGGACACTTACTTTCTTTGTTTTATACAGGACGATGATACACCACCATCAATTAGCAGAAGTGGCAGGCCGATCGAACTCCTTCCATCGGGCCTGATCTCTTTGATCAGCAACAACGCTCCGAGCTTGGCGGCTTTAATGCACCGTGGGGTGCATTTCAAGAAAATCACCACCAGGCGAACGAAAACATCCACGTCGGTAGCTGCCACTGCTTTGGCACAAGCTTTCAAGGTAAATTCTTGAATTCTTCAACTTATACCGATTCCATTCTTACATTTACACAATTTTTCAGGACACATCGGCTAGCATGGGAACTTCATCGGTAACTTTTACTATTTCAACCAGAACCTCATCAATACTCTGTTACACTTGTACTCACAAAACTTTCATTGTTATATCAGCAAACTTGCAAATCGGTAAAGACCAGAAGCACCAAAACGACTGCTGATGCCCCCCAGTCCAGCCAAGCTAAGAGAAAGGGTCCCAAGAGTACCAAGTCACAAGCGAAGCGTCACAGAACAGCAACGCCTCCTCCTCCTCCAAGGTCATCGATCCCTGTAAAATCGTCCCCCTCTTCTCCAGAAGCTCAGACACAGCAAGAACTGTCTCCCCCCTCAACCACAAGAAGAAACTCAGCCAGAGGGAATATCAGTCGATGTACACGAGCAAACCGCTGACCCAGTGGGCTCAATAATAGCATCGGTAGTTTCTTCAATTCAGACAAGTACTGCACCCCCACAAGGTAATGTACTCTCTATGAAATTATTGTCGATGAACCTACTTTTCCATCTTATAATTACCCCTATTAATTTTCAGCTGACATTGTTCCATCGGCAACTCCAGCTGATCAACCCATAGTACCACCGGCCTCAGCTAGCCAGAGGCGAGAAATAGCTCTGAGACAAGTAAGCTATTTGATTATCATTCTTTATTTTACTAATATTTCATCATCAAATAACTCATTTCCTTTTCTCTTTCACGAACAAGATTCTCCCGACAGCCTGTTCTCCTTTGCCATCGAAATTTCTGAGGATGAAGGCGAGGAAGCAAGCTCTTCTCAAGCAGTTGGAATTTCATCGGCAGAGATTACAGCAAAGCTGGAAGATCTGTCGGCCCTTCTTCATCAAGACACAGCCCAACTGGTTGATGACTCCGATCTAGCCAAGGCTCTATTCAAGGCTCTTAGAGGCCAAATTCCTGCCGATGCCAAGGAGATCCTCTTCAAGGCTGCTCACTTGGAGGGTCGACAGCTCCAGTACCAAAAGGCCACTCAGCGCTTTGCCGATAGAGCTACTCACACCCAGCTCTCAGATGAGGTGATGAAAGTAAAGCACCTTGCCGATGAAAAACATAAGAGCATCGGCATTCTGAATTCCTCAGGAGATGCGCTGAGGCAAAAGATCTCCGATCTATCGGCAAAGAGGGAAGCCCTGCTGGCAGAGCTTAAACAAGTAGAAGAAGCCTTGTCCCATGCTCAACAGGAAGAAAGTCAGCTGCCTGACACGATCAAGACCCTTGAACAGGGGCGGAACGCCCAAGCTCGCAAGGCACTGCAGATGAAGAAGAAGCTGAAACTGGTGGAAGTCTCCGCCGATGAAGATATCAAAGAGATAGAAGAAGCCAATCAAATTCGCCTGCGCGCTATATTGGCCATCCAAGCCTTGCTGAATGCATGAATTCTTCATCGACGATGTGCTTTGCTTTAAGAATTCCTGAACTTTTTGGTCTAGCCAATAGGAATGTTATCGACACTTAAACTTTCATGCATCAATCCATATGCTAGGATAATATTTCTTTAAGTATTTTCCATTCAATGCCCTAGGAAATTCAACTCCTCCGAGAGTTTCTAAAATATAGGCATTGCCAGGAGGAGATCGATTTATCTGATAGGGACCCTCCCAATTGGGAGACCACTTTTCAAATTTTTAACTGTTAGTCCTGATCGGTAAGATTAGTTTCCATACTAAGTCTCCATTGGCAAACTCCTTAGTCTTTACCTTCTTATCATACCATCTGGCAACTCTCTTTTTATTTTCTTCTATACTCATCAAAGCCTTCAGCCGATGCCCCGCTAAATCATCCAACTCGTCTTTCATCAAAGTAGCATAGTCATCGGCAGTCAGCTGATCTTGAAAAGATAACCGCCTAGACCCACTTTTAATCTCCCATGACAACACAGCATCGTGTCCATACACCAACTGATAAGGGGAAACTTTGGTCGACCCATGACAAGCCATCCGATACGACCATAAAGCCTCATTCAACAACGTATGCCATCTCCTAGGATTTTCTTCAATCTTCCATTTGATGAGTTTAATAATTCCTTTGTTAGATGCTTCGGCCTACACATTGGCTTGAGCATAATAAGGGGAAGAACTCCACACTTTAATTCCCATACCGATTACAAATTCATCAAACTCTCCTGATGTAAACATAGTACCCTGATCGGTAGTAATCGTTTGAGGTATACCAAATCGGTAAATAATATGCTCTTTTACAAAATCAATCATATTGGCCGATGTGACTTTCTTCAAAGGAATAGCTTCAAACCACTTGGTGAAATAATCAGTGGCAACCAAGATGAACTTATGCCCTTTGCTTGATGGTGGGTAAATCTGACCGATTATTTCAATAGCCCATCCCCGGAACAGCCAAGGTTTAATAATGGGATTCATGGCCGATGCGGGTGCCCTTTGAACATTACCGAATTTCTGACATTCTTGACATCCATTGAAATATTTAAAACAATCTTCAAGTATGGTTGGCCAATAATACCCGTTCCTCCTAATCATCCATTTCATCTTAAAAGCTGACCGATGTGCTCCACACACCCCTTCATGGATTTCTCCCATCAAACTTTTAGCTTCATCATTGCCTAAGCATCTGAGAAGAATCCCATCTATTGTTCCGTAATAAAGCTCATTGTTGGGTATTTTAAACGCAAACAGAAAAATCCGCAAGCGCACAGATACTGATGTAGCCTTCACCCAGGAGTATTCCAGAGTATCGATTTTCCACAGAGAACGTGAGTGTACTAATTAAGATCCAAGATCGCCCAAGGATAACTATATAATTATTTTTGGTGGGAAGAGAGGAAGTTTCCTGAGAGTTCTTTAGTTGATCTAAGAATCAAGAATTACTTCAAAGATTATTTATATCGGGACATCAGAGCACTAACCACAGAAAGAGATGAGAAGGGGGCTAGGAAGGTCTGACTATGGTCCTACAAACACCGATCCGAACGAGGTGGAATACGTCGACCGTTAGGGCTGTCACTACCCTAAGGCTACCACAACAATCCGCAGGATTGGGTGCAATTCCAGGTAATTGCAAGAGTAAACACCACGTCTAATCTATTAATTACTACTCTAGCGTTATAAAGACTAGAGCACTTGATGCAAGCGGAAATCCAATAAATAACTTGAATGTAAATAAAAGTAATTAAAGAACTCAGGAATTATGAATTGAAGAACTTGGAGAACGATGAAGAATGAACCAGTTGCTGCAAAAGTAAAGTATAATGTTGAGGAAGATCCGACAGACCCGGCTCCTCCTCCGCTCTCCTCTTCTCTCTCCCTATTTTCTAGATTACAACTAGAACTAACTAGAACTAGAACTAGAAGAACTAGAACTAGAACTAGATGAACTAGAACTGGATCTAGATGAACTAGAGGTAGAACTAGAAGAACTAGAGGGATCCTCTCTACTTGGATGAAGAATTGAAACCCTAGCTTTGATTTTGTAGAAGAGGTATGCTCTCCAGGGGCCAGGGGCCTTGCTTATATAGTCTTTTCAGATGAATCTGGGCCGTCGGATCAAACCGACATTAATCGCACGGTTTTCCTTGGTCCCTTAGGTCGGTGGAGCACGATCCGCGAAGTTGAAGCTGATTGGTTACTGTAGCTGGGCGGGCACCCAAGGGACTTGGGCGGGCGCCCTGCCCCCGGGCCCGATCGGCCTCCCGTTCATTCCCGTGGCTTCTGGAGTCTTCTAGATGGTAGAAAATTGCGCGGCACATTAATATCTCTATGTAAACCCGACGTGTGGGCCTTTCTTTCATATTTCCTGATAACCCCCTGCAGAAATAGACAAACACCAAAACTCATGGAATTCTGTCAGATAAAACCCTAAGTCTAGATGTTGGTTGCATTTGGATCCTTTTCCATGATTAGTTGATGGTTAAATGTGAGCATTAAGGACCGTCAACAAGCTCCCCCAAGCTTAACCTTTGCTCGTCCCTAAGCAAAGATAAACTCAAAAGTTTCTACAGTGGTTTCATGCCTTAAAGATATACATGCATTCAAACAAGATCTCATCTCTGGGTTAGGGTAAACTGTTAATATTTAAACTTACTCGTTTTACCTTTCACCATGGGGTTTGTAACCGTCACTTCTGTCTTGAGTAGTTAAAAGATAGAACGGTCTAATCAAGTGCCATGTCTCTTGTTCTTCGATTAACTATAGCTCTGGAGTTTTTGCAGATTCTCAAATAAAACTCAGAGATTCCTTGTATGACTCTCTCTAGTCTCTCTTTTGTGGTATTTCTAGATCCTTACCAAGGCAGTAATGGTGTATGCCTTCTCTCTCACCCTACTCTAATAAGGTTTTGATATCTGGAGCTCATAGGTGGGAGACAGCTAATACATACTTACAAGACATTTATTGCATAGTCAAACCATGGATCCAGAAGAACAAGTCAATAAGTCAAATCAAGATGTGCATGTGTGGCGAATGAATGGTGCATGGTAATGATGGTGATAACAATGGTGAAAGTCTAATTCTACTTATGCTCTTTTGAGGGGATACATACCTTTCTTGCTCTTTTGAAACTTTTTGAGGAGAATGAGATGCTCTATATTTTCTATTTCTCTCTTTTTTTTTTCTTTTCTCTTAGGTGGGTATCTTGTACCCCTAATTCTACTGTCGAACACTTGTCCATTTTTACCTCTCGTCTCACTTTTTCTTTTTCTTTCGAGGTTCCGGGCACTTGCCCCTTTTTATTTCCTCATATACTTTTTTTTTCTCTTTTTTTTTTCTTTTTTTTAGAGCACTCATCTCATGAGATAATATAGCAAGTTGTAGTAACAAGATAACTTGAGCATTTATTTCACAGGGGAAAACAGAAATGGGATAATGTTTTTGGCTATTCTCTCCCGGATAAGAGTAGAATAATTTTGGGTGAATCTGGAGATTGAAATGAGTGGATGGTACTTCCGGAGTAGAAGTAGCATGTGTGAGTGAACGTGCAGGTGAATCTTGATTTAACCACGTGACAAGCTCCTAAGGGTCTACACAGCTTGACCACACTCAATGCTCTTAAGTAGTAAAAAGTAAATCTGTGGCTCAAAGTCCAGCAAGCATGTATATATGGCTGTGGTAGGAATTTAAACTCTCATCATACAAGAACTCATCATGCAACATTTTAAATATTTTCAAAGATAAAATTCTCTAGAATTCAAGCATCTCTAGGAACAGATAAACAGCAGCTCAACCTTCCCATATCGTATCCATTAACGACTTAGACTTTAGATCAAGTATTCTCCCCACAAGTTTAGGTTTAGAGCAAATCTTAATTAATAACAGTTATGCCTAAACTTGAGAGAAAGCTTAAACTTGAAAACTAGGTACATGGCAGAGCAACTATTCATCATTTCCATGTGAGAGCTTATCATGAGGGTTCATAGCAAACTTTACTTATTTATTTATTTAGCAAACTAAGCAAAGATATATATAAGCACAAAATTTTTATTTGGATTTTTATGATTATGCATCTTTTTATTATTCGAGTAAAGTATAAATGTGAGTAGAACACTTAGCTGGAATGGGGGTGCTCTCATCCAAGCTGGATTTTGACGTAATTTCTTCTGATGTAGCTAGCAGGTGACGGAGGTGTATTTGAATGTTGGCAGCACCCTGACAGCGATTAGGATGTCCTCCGTCTGCTAGTCTTCTTTGATCCTTAAATTCTGTGGAGCTCAAATAGACAACAAAGCTTTGTGGAACTAGTTAAGTGTTAGCATAAATATCTAGCCTTTATCATGTTGAGCTTCCTCTAAATATTACTCTCTTTAGTAGGATCATAAATTTATTTTTATATTTTCATTTTTATAGGACAGAAATATATTTATTTTATTTTTATGCCACCACAATGAATGTACTTATGGGTTTTATGCCATGAGCATACTCACATGGGGCTTACTATTTTTAACATTTTTATTTTCTTTTCAAGATGATATAAACTTGATTAACTAAGAAAAATATTTTAAAATAATTGAAAGGAAAAGATAACTACCAAGTTTACCTCTTGGCAAAGCGTTCGGTGTATTTTAAGTCCTCCGAACGGGACTCTCCGTTTCCTCAGTCGTCCTGGGATTTGCTGGATGGCGTAGTCGGTGGTTCCGGCAGTGCCTCCTCTTCATGTATAACTATCTTCTCTCTCCACACCTGACTCGGTGCTACGGTCTCCTTAGGACAGTCCTGTTCAAGCTGTATGTCTTCAGACCTCACTACTTCTCCTTCGTAGTCTGCCCATCCATCCTTGATGATTTGCCTCCTCTGGTTGCGGTTGGGTCGTCTTCTTCTTGTCCTGACCTGCTTTGAGTCTTTAACTATATAGTTAGAGTCAGTAAAATAGCGGCGTACCTTCTCAGAGGGGAAGTGCATGTGGACTTCTCCGGTTTCAATGTAGATGATTGCTTTAACGGTGCTGAGAAACGGTCTTCTAAGGATGATGGGTGGATCGTACTCGTCTTCTCCCATGTCAATAACCTTAAAATCATCTGGAGCTGAATGTATGTTGGTTATAGGGGCATGGTTCCATGCAGGAGCTGATACGTGACTGCGGCCATTATGTTGACGTCAGATCCGGTGTCGTAGAGTGTCTTTTGAAAAGAATATCCGTTGATTGTGCACTCGATGCTTGGAACACCTGGGTCGTCCTTTTTGGTCAGGAACAGTGACTTAAATCGACAATCTTGACCTCCTTGAACTGCAGTGACCATCTTAGCTGACTTGGTCCACATTTACTTGTTCCTGTCCCTCCTGTTGGTCCTCTTCCTTGGTTCATGTCGGAAATGCTCTGAGATTTGTGTAGTCTTGTTCTTGAAGGAAAACGACTCATTTCTCCCTTTGATGTAGAAACTGATCTTGGCAGCACTAGCGTAGATGACAGCTCCCGAGGTGTTCAGGAATGGCCTCCCTAAGATGATGGGTGCCCTCTCATCAGTACCAGTCTATATCACCACGAAGTCTGCTGGAGTGTATAAGGTGCCAACTCGGACGTAGAGGTTCTTCAATATTCTCTTTGGGAAACTTAGTGTCTGATCTGCAAGCCTGGGCATAATGTTGACGCACTACAAGAAATCAGTCATCTTATGACTTTTTTCCCATGACATTGGACAAAATAGTCACAACTTTGACCAATTTATGACTTTTTTTGTGGAGACAGCTAGACTTAGTGACTTTGGTTAATTTTTGTCATAAAAAATGTCTTAGTGCTAGTAGAATAACATTTTGTGACTTTATTTCTCATGTCATAACAATCAATTTGCTATTGTCATATAGAAAATGGTATACTGTGACAAATATGATAAGTAATAAAATATTTTATTGAATTTTTTTGTGCATTACAATCGGAGGTGGCAATATGGGTCCACTTGGCAAACTACCACCTAATCTTTTTTTGAGAAAAACTGCCACCTAATCAAGTGGGTGCCATGGTTCATCTAGTTGTTTTTCTATTTGTTTTTCCTATATGTATTAAGCCTAGTTTTTTTAGAAGAACTTCAGCCTAGCTGTACGCTGGCCCAATTTAGAACCAGCCCACCCAATTCGAAATAAGTCAGAAAAAGAAAAAAATGGTGCAGTGTGAGGGTTCGAACCTAGGACGCCAACAGTTTGAGTTGTGTCCTTGCCAACTGAGCTACAATGTTGTTTTGGTTTAATGTGGTAGTTTTTACTAATTTATTCTTATATTTGTATAATTTCCAAGGAACAAAATCGCCAATGGTGGAATAGAACATGTCTGAGTGGTGCCCAAGGTCAGCAGTTGCGCCACTCTTTATTTTGAAATCATTCTGGTTCTTAAATTTCAGTTCAAACTTGTCCTTTTTCAAAATTTCAAATTTCAAATATTTGAATTTTGTCAAATGAAGAAATGGTTAAAATCAAATTTGTAGATCTTGATGAGTTGAACAACTTTGGTATTCATCACTTTTTATGTTGAAATCATTTTGTGTCTCAAATTTTGGTTCAAACTTGTCATTTTTGAAAAATTTCAAACTTCAAACATTCAAATTTTGTCAAATTAAGAAATGGTCAACAACAAATTTGTATATCTTGATGATTTGAGCAACTTTGGTTTTCATCACTTTTTATGTTGAAGTCATTTTGGGTCTCTAATTTTGGTTTAAACTCATCATTTTTCAAAAATTTCATATTTCAAAGCCTCAAATTTTGTCAAATGACAATATGGCCTAAATAAAAGTTGTAGATTTTGATGAGTTGAACAACTTTGGTATTCATCACGTTCTGTGTTGAAATCATTTTGAGCCTCAAATTTTGGTTTGACCTCATCGTTTTTGAAAGATTTCAAATTTCAAAGGTTCATATTTTGTCAAATTAAGAAATGGTCAACATCAAAGTTGTAGATCTTGATGAGTTGAACAACTTTGGTATTCATCACTTTTTTAGTTGAAATCATTTTGGGTTTCAAAATTTGGTTTGAAATCGTTGTTTTTGAAAAATTTCAAATTTTAAATGTTCAAATTTTGTCAAATGAAGAAATGATCAACATTAAAGTTGTAGATCCTGATTTTAGAAAATTTTAGAGAAAAATATCATCACATTTGGAGTTAGTATGAGGGAGAAAAACTAGTTACAAAATTTACCTGCAGATTAAAAAGAAAAATCACACTATTCTACATGATCAGTGCATGATCATAGTGAATAGTGTTATTTCTCTTTTTAATCTGCGGATAAAATTTGTAACTAGTTTTTCTCCCTCATACTAAGGCCTTGTTTAGTTCCGAAAAGTGAAAACTTTTCGGTACTGTAGCATTTTCGTTTGTTTGTGACAAATATTATCTAATCATGGACTAACTAGGATCAAAAGATTCGTCTCGTGATTTACAGCTAAACTGTGTAATTAGTTTTTGCTTTCGTCTATATTTAATGTTTCATGCATGTGACACAAGATTCGATGTGATGGGGAATCTTGAAAACTTTTTGGTTTTCAGGATGAACTAAACAAGGCCTAACTCCAAATGAGATGATTTTTTTTTGTAAAATTTTCTAAAATCATTCTCTATCAATTTATTGAGTTTTTTTGTCAATCTTTACATATTCCAATATTGAGCAATTCAAAATTTGAATTTAAAAAAAAAGAGACAACTTCGAACACGATTTTGATACCCCAAATTATCGAATGAGGAAAAGTGATGAATACCAAAGTTGAATAACTCATCAAGATCTACAACTTTTGTATTGGTCATTTCTTCATATGATAAAGTGGTAATAACATTGTTCACAAATGTGACACATCACTTATGTGGTTTAATAAACTATGAGACATGTGTAAGATTAGTGAACAATGTATACTAAGATTTTGTCAAATGAAGAAATGGTCAAAATAAAAGTTGTAGATCTTGATGAGTTGAGCAACTTTGGTATTCATCACTTTTCATGTTGAAGTCATTTTGCATCTCAAATTTTGGTTCGAACTCGTTGTTTTTGAGAAATTTCAAATTTCAAAGGTTTAAATTTTGTCAAATGACAATATGGTCTAAATAAAATTTGTAGATATTGATGAGTTGAAAAACTTTGGTATTCATGACTTTTTATATTAAAATCATTTTGGGTCTCAAATTTTTGTTCGAACTCGTTGTTTTTGAAAAAATTTAAATTTGAAAGGTTCAAATTTTCTCAAATGAAGAAATGGTCAACATCACAGTTGTAGATCATGATGAGTTGAACAACTTTGGTATTTATCACTTTTTATGTTAAAACCATAAAATTAGCCTAAAACCAAATTTGTTCATGAATTAAAATTAAAAAGCATCACTATTTTGCGCAAATAAGAAATATGCGCTGCCCATCTTAAATGGGCCGCTTGGGCCAAAATCATCCTCCATGGACTGAACTGATCGGCCCAATCAACCGTAGCCATCCATCACGATGGACGGCTCAGATTCGCCCAAAGAACATATAAATGCAAAGGGTAAACCCTAACCCCATCCATTTTCCTTTCCCTTTTTCTCTCTCTTCCTTATCCTCTTCTTCTTCACGAAACCAGAAAAAGGAGAAGATGTACCACCAGGGAGGTGGCCATGGGGAGAGCACGGGGCGTGCCTGCAGCCGGCCCAGG